>NC_134356.1:131454962-131749962 GCF_048569485.1 Anomaloglossus baeobatrachus
GGCCCTGGGCGAGCCGCTCTGCTCGACGTCGTTCAGACTGCCGCACTCGGTCGATCTGCATGGGCTCGTGGACGGGAATCCCAGCTGTTGATGACTGAGGAACGGAGGACTTCTGCGGAGGAGGAGAATGCCGTACCGGGCGTCTCTCCCGAGATAGCTCTTTGGAGCGCTCCTGAAACCGTATGTCCACACGAGTTGCTAGGGCGATCAGTGCATCTAGGGTGGAGGGCACGTCCCGACCCGCCAACTCATCCTTGATGCGACTCGAGAGTCCTTCCCAGAAGGCGGCTGTTAGGGCCTCATTATTCCACCCGAGTTCTGAAGCCAAAGTGCGGAAACGGATGGCGTATTGACCCACCGTCAGTGTCCCTTGACGTAGGCGGAGGAGTGATGAAGCAGAGGCAGAGGCGCGTCCTGGCTCGTCAAAGGTACTGCGGAAGGCCTGTAGGAACTGTTGAAGATCCTTGGTCATGGGGTCCTCCTTCTCCCACAAGGGGTTCATCCACGCCAGCGCCTCGCCCTCTAGGTGGGACATTATAAAGGCGACCTTGGCTTGGTCGGAGGCGAACAGATGTGGCAGCTGCGTGAAGTGAAGGGAACATTGGTTTATGAAGCCCCTGCAGGTCTTGGGATCTCCAGCATACCGAGGAGGTGACGCCAAACGGAGTCGGGAAGCATCTGAAGAGGCTGCCACTGGTACGGGAGCCATGGCTTGCCTGGCGGGGGACCTGGGTGCCGCAGGCGTCATTGATGCTTGTAATGTGTACAGGCGGGTGTCCACGGAGGTCATGAATTGCAGCATGCGGGTCTGGACTTCACGCTGGCGTTGGAGTTCCTCTTGCAGGGCCATTAGTGCAGCAGCGGGATCCATGGCCTGATCTTACTGTCACGGCCGGGCGGTCGGGCAGACCCAGGAGGTGGATCCACTGGACCGAACTCTCTGAGATGGTGGTAGGGAGTCCGGCAGCTGAAGCACTGATGGGCAGTAGAACAGTCCGTGCAAGTGAAGGCAGCGGAGGAGTCCCAGGGACCACGGAGTCACAGAAGGTGGTCTTGGTGACGTAGCTCAGGTTCGGAGGCCGAGGTGATATCAGGCGGGGTCCGGAACCTCTGGAGCAAGATGACGGGTCACCGCAGGGATCCGGGATGGTACGGACTGTCAGATGGCAGACGGACAGCGTGCGGGGATCAGGACACGGCAGACTGGATGGCGAGGCAGGTACGGCTCTACAAAGACAGATAGGTGAGTACAGGCACATAAACACCAAGAGACCTGACTCCTAGCTCAGGGAACACGAAGATCAGGCCCCGCCCCCTTGGACAATGACCCCCTATATACCCTGTACCTGTGCAACCTCATTTCCTGTTAATGGACGCTGGCCCTTTAAGAAAGGGTCAGTGACCGCGCGCGCGCCCTAATGCGCATGCGCGCCGCCCGGGTGCCAGAAGCCAGGGAAGGAGGCTGCGAGGAGGACGCAGGGGAGCCGGCCAGGTCCAGGGAAGCTGTCGGGCGCCGGGATCGGGGGCCCGGAGCCCTGGGACGGACGGAATCCGGTGACTGGGGAGCGGAGAGCGTGGCAGGTGAGCCGGGGAACGGGGGTGAGGACCCGGGGAGCGTGACACTATCCCGGCCTAGATGGCCTTCTGAACAGGGCACGAAAACTGTCTGCTCACTTCCGCCGTTCAAGCGCCGCAGCTGAGCGACTTGCATCACTCCAGAAGTCTTTCGGCCTGCCGGTTCATCGCCTGAAATGCGATGTGGCGACACGCTGGAATTCAACTCTCCACATGTTACAGCAACTGTGGCAGCACCGCCGAGCCCTGGTGCAATACGTCATGACGTATAGCCTGGGCCAACGAGATGCAGAGGTGGGGCAGATCACCCTGATGGAGTGGTCTCAGATCAAGGACCTATGCACCCTTCTGCACAGTTTCGACATGGCGACGAATATGTTTAGCGCTGACAATGCCATTATCAGCATGACAATTCCAGTCATTTACATGCTGGAGCACACGCTAAACACTATTCGGAGTCAGGGGGTGGGACAACAGGAAGGGGAGGAACTACAGAAGGATTCATATGCGCAAGGGACAACAACATTACCAAGGTCCAGACGTTCATCATCACCAACGCGGCAGGCATGGGACCATGGGGGACAGGGATCAACAAGGGCGCATGGTAGCAGGCTAAATGTTGAGGAAGGTGCAGGACAACATGAAGAAATGGAGGACGAACTGTCCATGGACATGGAAGACTCAGCGGATGAGGGAGACCTTGGTCAAATTTCTGTTGAAAGAGGTTGGGGGGAGATGTCAGAGGAAGAAAGAACGGTTAGCACCTTTATGCCACAAACACAGCGTGGACTTGGTCCGCATGGCTGCGCAAGACACATGAGTGCCTTCTTGTTGCACTACCTCCAACATGACCCTCGTATTGTCAAAATTAGAAGTGATGATGACTACTGAATTGCCACACTATTAGATCCCCGGTACAAGTCCAAATTTTGTGACATAATTCCAGCCATAGAAAGGGACGCACGTATGCTGGAGTATCAGCAGAAGCTGTTACTCGATCTTAGCTCGGCTTTTCCACCAAACAACCGTGCAGGTGCAGGGAGTGATTCTCCCAGTTGTAACTTGCCAAACATGGGACGGTCTCGTCATCTTCAACAGTCTACCCGTACCAGTAGGACCGTATCTGGTGCTGGTAAGAGCAATTTTATGGAATCTTTTCATAATTTTTTTAGACCCTCCTTTGCAAGGCCACCAGAGACAAAAAGTCCAAATGAACATCGATGCCATGACTTTGCAAATGGAACCTTGCTCATTTTGGGCTTCAAATCTAGAAAAATGGCCAGAGCTATCCAGTTACGCCTTGGAGATTTTGTCATGTCCAGCTGCCAGCGTTGTCTCTGAACGTGTCTTCAGTGCTGCTGGGTGTGTGCTGACAGATAAGCGCACGCGTCTGTCCAGTGACAATGTGGACAGACTGACGTTCATCAAAATGAACAAGTCATGGATCCAGAAGGAATTTACTACCCCTGTGTCATCCTGGGGAGAGTAAATGCTTGTGGATTTGGAATGTGCTTGATGCAAATCAAAACATCCTGTTTGCAACTAGGGCACAAGTGCTGCCACTGAAAGGGGTGGGTTTGTGTGGGGCCCAATTTTTGGAAAAAAGGGAGACTCCGCTTGGAGTAACCCTTGCTTGCTGTGTTTTTTAAAAGGAGCCAAGATGAACAAGTCATGGTTCAGCAAAGACTTTTACCTACCCCGGTGTCATCCTGGGGACGGTTAATTATGGCGTATTTTTGAATGTGCTCGATGCAAATCTAGCTGTGAAGTGTACAACTGGGGCACAACTGCTGCCACTGAAGGGGTGGGTGTGTGTGGGGCACAATTTTTGGAAAAAAGGGAGACTTCGCTTGGAGTAACGCTTGCTTGCTGTGTTTTTTAAAAGGAGCCAAGATGAACAAGTCATGGTTCAGCAAAGACTTTTACCTACCCCGGTGTCATCCTGGGGACGGTTAAGAATGGCGTATTTTTGAATGTGCTCGATGCAAATCTAGCTGTGAAGTGTACAACTCGGGCACAACTGCTGCCACTGAAGGGGTGGGTGTGTGTGGGGCCCAATTTTTGGAAAAAAGGGAGACTCCGCTTGGAGTAACCCTTGCTTGATGTGTTTTTTAAAAGGAGCCAAGATGAACAGAGCTGGGATCAGGAAAGACTTTGCTACCTACCCCGGTGTCATGCTGGGGATGGTTAATTATGGCGTATTTTTGAATGTGCTTGATGCAAATCTAGCTGTGAAGTGTACAACTGGGGCACAACTGCTGCCACTGAAGGGGTGGGTGTGTGTGGGGCCCAATTTTTGGAAAAAAAGGGAGACTCCGCTTGGAGTAACCCTTGCTTACATTGTTTTTAAAAGAAGCCAAGATGAACAGAGCTGGGATCAGGAAAGACTTCCTGACCATGTTGAACACTTCTTGCAACTTCATTCCATGCACTCATATACACTCCTTTTTCTACCAATCATTATACTTTTTCATTATCCTTTTTCCCAACAAACCTTATTTTTATACTAATCACTTTTATATTAATTCCTTTTTAAATACGTTTTTGTAATAAATATAGCATTATGTGTTTGTGTAGATATATTTGTGCGCATATATGTATGTGCATTCATTTTCTTTTTTATATCATTCTAATTTTCTACGTGTTTCCGGCCTCTTAGTTGCCACCCCAAACTAATATTTTTTTCATAAATACATATATTGTTGTAAGATGCACCACTAGGCTAATACATACATCCTTTTCCCCGATCGTTAGTTTTGCCCCCCCTTTTTTAATGTAACCCTTTTTTTCTTTGCGAACACACATTCCTGCAGATTATTAACTATACGGCCCCTTTTTTTTTCCCCATTTCGTGCAAACCCATCCCCCTTATTGACCTGCAGTCACCCCTTTGCGCAAGTGCTCAATGTTTTTTTTCTGGTTTATACGCTTTCACATTATTTCACCCTTCGCGCAGGCGCATATCATATTTTCCCACGCTGTCAAGTCTTCTTACACGCGTTCACCTCATTTCACCCCTTGCGCAGGCGCATATCACATTTTCCCACGCTGTCAAATCCTTTATGTCTCCACAGCGGGTGTTACCGCTCCCGCCCTGGTTTTTCAATGCTCCTTTTGTTGCAACACACATTTTTACCATCTTTTGAGTTTCCCACGCCCTTCCCCATTTTTATGAACTTTTTCATATATAATTTTGCCTCATACATTTACATTTTATGCACATTTAGACACTAACCATATGGATAACAGCAAAACATCTGCACACACTTTTTTTGTATTCACTTTAATTCAATTTATATATTCACATCAATGGTTATTCACATCTCCATTTTTTCTCCCCTTTTTGATTTTTTCGGCTTTCATTCCCCCTTTCCTTTCCTTCTCTTTTTTCTCCCTTTTTTTCTTTTTTTCTTTTTTTCCTTTTTTCCCCTTTTTTTTCTCTCTCTTTTTTTCTCTTTTTTTTTTTCTCTTTTTTTCCCCCCTCTTGACAACAATCTGAGCTTTATTCACTCCTCCACGTGCTTTTGAACCATGAGGAGGTTGATGACGTAATCACTGCATACGTGGCTTTTTTTCAATGTATATATGGGAGCCTGCAGCCTTCCTGCTCGCTATGGTGTTCTCTGCATTTGTCCTGAGGAAGAGGACGGATATGTCCTTGAAACGCGTAGACCTGTGAAAATAAAGAAAAGAGAATTACTTCTTCATCTTGATTCCTGTGGTTTGGCGCGGTATTTAACCTGCTTTTCTCCTATCATCCGAAACTACTCTACTATTGCAGGACTGCTGCCTTCCACGTTTGTTTTATGCGATTAAGGGTGTTGTGACTCACACAACCCCACCAGGTGAGTGCTTCCATTGCACATTCCTTATTCCATTTGTTATACCGGATAAGACCCTATTTTGCGCCTTTTTTCCCACAGTTTATTTCATTTTCTGGATCTCGGGATTGGATCTCCACACCTATCTCCTTGTGGGTCTTGGGCAGCAGAGGGCTCCACACCCAGCACTAAGCACATCCAAGCACATTACCATGGATTACTTCGAGAATCGGCTTTCCTCCAGAGAAAGATTGATACAGCAGACTGTCGGGTCCCTGGAAAGCCGTGACCCTGGATCGGATTCCGTTACACCGCTCACCTTTTCCGAAGAGGATTCCTCATCCATGAGGAAGTTTTTCCACCGTCTGGAGGATGCACTAAAAGAGGAACTACATTTCAATCTGGATGCCAGGTTTCTGTCCATTTACATGGATGAAAACTTGTGCCCCAGAGGACTCAACATCCACCGTATTTCTCCCTACCCCCAGGATACCTCTTTCTCCGCAGAATGGGATGGACTATTCTCCACCTGCATGCAAGGTATGCTCAAATGTTTGCACACGAAAAGGACACACATTTCAGATGTTTCAACCCGTCTTATTAATGACCTTTATGAGGAGCTTTCTCGTTTCAAATGGCACCCAGAATATAGGAATCTGAACTCTAGCATCAGCACACGTCTTGCTCAACTTGAACACGACACTATCATCAGGAAATCCAAGAAGCTGCAAAGAGATAGACTTGACAAACTCCACAAACCAAATGTCGTTCTTACCAGTAACTTGTCAACTGCCCCAACCAGGGGCAATAGGAATTCTAGCTCCACTTCCTATAGATATTTCTCCAATAGTAAATATCGGAACAACAGAAACAATCTTGACAAAACCCTTGTACCCACCAATGACAAAGAAAATTATCCACCCCCCATACCTCCTGTCAGGCCCCTTAATGCAGGGGCTTCATGTCCACTTGATCGTATACCCGACAAAATCGATCTTCTGGCTGATGAAGTTTTTTCTCAGGCCCAGACAGTAACTGTTTCCAAAACTAAAGAAACTATTTCACATCAACCACCCAATCCAGCTGTCTCCCTGAACACGAATTCCAACACCTCCCCCTGCCCAACCAGTGCTGTAAGTACCCGCCAGCAACTAGCTTCTATCAGATCCCAGATCGAGGAGATCAAAAAGAAAAGAGCACTGTTAGATGCAGCTCCTGAAGCTACCCTCCATATTAATGATTCAGGTACTCACAATAACGATATCTTAGATTTGATGGATCTCTCTATCCATGATGACCCCCAACCAAGTTGCTCCAATTCAGTCATCCCTTCAGTCCTTCCTTCTGCTGGAGAGATTATCACTTTGGACAATTCCAATATTGTCACTCCCTTGGTTCCTTTTTTGCCCCCAGCCAAAAACCGCAATCTCATTACAAATTTTCTGACACCAAACTCTACAGTAAGAAAAAGAAAAAACCTCACAGAGGGACCAGAGCAGGAAACAAACACAAGCAAAAAAGAAAAAGTGCTAATTTAACCCCTTCGGGCCTAACCCCCACTAATAATATATTTAACCTTTCCAGCTACCCGCTCCTAAAAAATGAAATAAGCTTATTAAACAAAGGTCTTTCCTTCTGCCCCTCGAAAAGATCAAATGAGTTTGACGTTTTTCTAGATGTCCAGAGCTACATTCGCAAGCTGACACTTAAGAGGCATTTTCTAATAAAGGGTAATGATTTCCAGCCCACTGCCGAACCGAGTCCTTTTCTCCATACTACCTGCAAAGCCAAATCTAAATTCTATCCCTTTGAAAATAAAGGTCACCACATTAAAACTTTCAGCGATCTAGTTTTAACGGACCTAAAAACAGCTATGAGTGCCAAAAGACATTCACAAAATAATCTTACCGGTGATGAAAAATCAGCTCTAGCCAATCTCAGAGATAACCGAGATATCATCATCCGAGCAGCTGACAAGGGAGGGGGTATTGTCATTCAAGATAGAACTGACTATTTGGCAGAAGCACATAGAATTTTATCAGATCCCATTTATTATGAGGTGGTCACTAGCAGCAAATATGATACCGCGGTTCAAGCCTATCATGCCTTGATCCAGAAAGGAATAGCACAAAAAATTTTTAATTCCCAAGAAGAAAAAAAAAAAAAAAAAATTCCTTTCAATAAAAAACCCCAGCATGGCCTTCTTTTATCATTTACCAAAAATCCATAAGAGTCTTTCTAATCCTCCCGGGAGACCGATAATATCTGGCATTAATTCCCTCAGTGCCAATCTGGCCGCTTATTTGGATCAACTTATGCAACCATATGTACTCAATTTGGATAGCCATCTGAGAGATTCCACTCACCTTATCAATTCCTTGTGTAGCATCGAGTGGGAAGAATCCTTCTTATTTCTCACCATAGATGTGTCTGCGTTATACTCCAACATAGCACATCATCTTGGCCTACTATGTTTGTCTATATTTCTTGAGAATGACATTAATATCCCGTTTGCCCAAAAAAATTTTATTTTGGAAGCAATGGAATTTGTGCTGGATAACAATTTCTTCACATTTGAGGATAAGCTCTATCATCAGAAGCTCGGCACAGCAATGGGCTCTAGAGCAGCATGCGCTTACGCTAATCTTTTTATGGGGATTTTTGAACAATTATTTATCCAGAATGACATGTTTATGGGTGAGATAATTCTGTATAAACGCTATATAGACGATTTGATCTTCATTTGGGACAATAAGCACTGCAATATCGAATTTTTTCTGCAGCATCTGGATCGGAATGATTGGGGTCTCACTTTCACTTCCACCTACCACAAATCTGAAATCAATTTTTTGGATCTCACCATATTTCATTCTGATAATAAAATATTGACGAAAACATTTTTTAAACAAGTGGACACTAACGGATACATCCACTTTAACAGTGAGCACTACTCCAAATGGCTTGAAAACATTCCAGGGAACCAATATAAACGTATTAGAAAGAACTGTTCCCGTCTGGAGGACTTTAACCATCAGGTAAAAATACTTAGGGATCGTTTTTTGGAAAAAGAATACCCCAAAACTCTCATCCAAAGAGCATACCACAATGCCGCCACTTTGGAGCAAAAGGACTTGATCACCCCTAAAACCTCCATCACCCCTGTTTCTGGTAATAATGAGGGTTCTTTCCACCTCAATTTTTTGACCACTTATAGCAGTGATAACCTTAAAATCAGGAATATTTTCTCCAAGCATTGGAATATTTTATTGAATGATCCTTTCCTAAAAACCATCCTTCCCCCCATCCCTGGTATTACATTCAGAAGAGCCCCTAGTATAAAGAATGTTTTAGCCCCCAGCCGCCTCAGAACTTCCTTTCCGAGAGTGATTAACCCCATTGTTCCCTCAGGGTCTTACCGATGCGGTTTAAAGAATTGCCTCTGTTGCAAAACAATTTGTCACAAGCGTACAAGCTTCAAATCTTCTAATGGCACAGAAGAGTTCCCCATCAAAGCCCATCTTACCTGCCAATCCAATTTCGTGGTATACCTCATTGATTGTAATTGTGGCAAACAATACATAGGTAGGACTTGTCAAGCTCTCCACAATCGCCTGAATTCACACAGATATAACATCAGGATCGGTTACATGCTTCATGGACTTTCCAGACACTGCACTTTGTCCCATAACAAGACTCTTGCCTTTTCCATTACGCCCATTGAACAAATCCCCTCTAATAACCCCAATAGAATGGATGTTCTGAGCAAAAAAGAATCCTTCTGGATACACAAACTGGGCACTTTGAAGCCAATGGGCCTGAATCTGATTACGGACTTGTCATTTTAGTTTTTATATAATCATACACATCTCTTTTTTTACCATGTGATTTTACTTTTATTCTTTTACGCTAAGTAATTTTTTATATATATATATTTAATATCTTTTATGTGGATTTTATTGGTTCAAGTATTTTGTACTATTTCATGCACTTATTTTTCTTTTTCTATATCTGTCCACTCTTTTATCAGCTTATCTATATATATACACTGATTTTTGCGTGGTTCCTTACACCCACACATTTTATATATACATTTTTTACATATTTTTTATATATTTTATATATTTCATATATATATATATTTTTATATATATCCATTTTTTTATATCCCCGTTTTTATTTCCCTACAACCATTAATTTATCCCTTTTTTTTCTTTGGTAATCATCTTGCCTATACTTTTACCCCTGCTCGGGAATTCCCCATGGTCCATTTGTGACCATGTTGAACACTTCTTGCAACTTCATTCCATGCACTCATATACACTCCTTTTTCTACCAATCATTATACTTTTTCATTATCCTTTTTCCCAACAAACCTTATTTTTATACTAATCACTTTTATATTAATTCCTTTTTAAATACGTTTTTGTAATAAATATAGCATTATGTGTTTGTGTAGATATATTTGTGCGCATATATGTATGTGCATTCATTTTCTTTTTTATATCATTCTAATTTTCTACGTGTTTCCGGCCTCTTAGTTGCCACCCCAAACTAATATTTTTTTCATAAATACATATATTGTTGTAAGATGCACCACTAGGCTAATACATACATCCTTTTCCCCGATCGTTAGTTTTGCCCCCCCTTTTTTAATGTAACCCTTTTTTTCTTTGCGAACACACATTCCTGCAGATTATTAACTATACGGCCCCTTTTTTTTTTTCCCCATTTCGTGCAAACCCATCCCCCTTATTGACCTGCAGTCACCCCTTTGCGCAAGTGCTCAATGTTTTTTTTCTGGTTTATACGCTTTCACATTATTTCACCCTTCGCGCAGGCGCATATCATATTTTCCCACGCTGTCAAGTCTTCTTACACGCGTTCACCTCATTTCACCCCTTGCGCAGGCGCATATCACATTTTCCCACGCTGTCAAATCCTTTATGTCTCCACAGCGGGTGTTACCGCTCCCGCCCTGGTTTTTCAATGCTCCTTTTGTTGCAACACACATTTTTACCATCTTTTGAGTTTCCCACGCCCTTCCCCATTTTTATGAACTTTTTCATATATAATTTTGCCTCATACATTTACATTTTATGCACATTTAGACACTAACCATATGGATAACAGCAAAACATCTGCACACACTTTTTTTGTATTCACTTTAATTCAATTTATATATTCACATCAATGGTTATTCACATCTCCATTTTTTCTCCCCTTTTTGATTTTTTCGGCTTTCATTCCCCCTTTCCTTTC
The DNA here is from genome assembly GCF_048569485.1 of Anomaloglossus baeobatrachus. Taxonomy (NCBI): domain Eukaryota; kingdom Metazoa; phylum Chordata; class Amphibia; order Anura; family Aromobatidae; genus Anomaloglossus; species Anomaloglossus baeobatrachus. Next base: position 131,465,618 of record NC_134356.1, read on the forward strand.
CTTCTCTTTTTTCTCCCTTTTTTTCTTTTTTTCTTTTTTTCCTTTTTTCCCCTTTTTTTTCTCTCTCTTTTTTTCTCTTTTTTTCCCCCCTCTTGACAACAATCTGAGCTTTATTCACTCCTCCACGTGCTTTTGAACCATGAGGAGGTTGATGACGTAATCACTGCATACGTGGCTTTTTTTCAATGTATATATGGGAGCCTGCAGCCTTCCTGCTCGCTATGGTGTTCTCTGCATTTGTCCTGAGGAAGAGGACGGATATGTCCTTGAAACGCGTAGACCTGTGAAAATAAAGAAAAGAGAATTACTTCTTCATCTTGATTCCTGTGGTTTGGCGCGGTATTTAACCTGCTTTTCTCCTATCATCCGAAACTACTCTACTATTGCAGGACTGCTGCCTTCCACGTTTGTTTTATGCGATTAAGGGTGTTGTGACTCACACAACCCCACCAGGTGAGTGCTTCCATTGCACATTCCTTATTCCATTTGTTATACCGGATAAGACCCTATTTTGCGCCTTTTTTCCCACAGTTTATTTCATTGATGTGTTTTTTAAAAGGAGCCAAGATGAACAAGTCATGGTTCAGCAAAGACTTTTACCTACCCCGGTGTCATCCTGGGGACGGTTAATTATGGCGTATTTTTGAATGTGCTCGATGCAAATCTAGCTGTGAAGTGTACAACTGGGGCACAACTGCTGCCACTGAAGGGGTGGGTGTGTGTGGGGCCCAATTTTTGGAAAAAAGGGAGACTCCGCTTGGAGTAACCCTTGCTTGATGTGTTTTTTAAAAGGAGCAAAGATGAACAAGTCATGGTTCAGCAAAGACTTTGCTACCTACCCCGGTGTCATCCTGGGGACGGTTAATTATGGCGTATTTTTGAATGTGCTTGATGCAAATCTAGCTGTGAAGTGTACAACTGGGGCACAACTGCTGCCACTGAAGGGGTGGGTGTGTGTGGGGCCCAATTTTTGGAAAAAAGGGAGACTCCGCTTGGAGTAACCCTTGCTTGATGTGTTTTTTAAAAGGAGCCAAGATGAACAAGTCATGGTTCAGCAAAGACTTTTACCTACCCCGGTGTCATCCTGGGGACGGTTAATTATGGCGTATTTTTGAATGTGCTCGATGCAAATCTAGCTGTGAAGTGTACAACTGGGGCACAACTGCTGCCACTGAAGGGGTGGGTGTGTGTGGGGCCCAATTTTTGGAAAAAAGGGAGACTCCGCTTGGAGTAACCCTTGCTTGATGTGTTTTTTAAAAGGAGCCAAGATGAACAAGTCATGGTTCAGCAAAGACTTTTACCTACCCCGGTGTCATCCTGGGGACGGTTAATTATGGCGTATTTTTGAATGTGCTTGATGCAAATCTAGCTGTGAAGTGTACAACTGGGGCTCAAATGCTGCCACTGAAGGGGTGGGTGTGTGTGGGGCCCAATTTTTGATAAAAAGGGAGACTCCGCTTGGAGTAACCCTTGCTTGCTGTGTTTTTTAAAAGGAGCCAAGATGAACAGAGCTGGGATCAGGAAAGACTTTGCTACCTAACCCGGGGTCATCCTGGAAACGGTTAAGTATGGCGTATTTTTGAATGTGCTTGATGCAAATCTAGCTGTGAAGTGTACAACTGGGGCACAAGTGCTGCCACTGAAGGGGTGAGTGTCTGTGTGGCCCAATTTTTGGAAAAAAGGGAGACTCCGCTTGGAGTCACCTTGCTGTGTTTTACATGATTTTAGAAGGGCGTGCCATGCCTATATCTGTGTCTCCTCTTTTTCCTTGTCCTGCTCTTTTGTTTTCGCATGAGTATATGTCCTTGTCACTTTCCCATGTGTTTGTGTTGTGTTGTGAGTTGTTTGTCACCTTTTGGACACCTTTGAGGGTGTTTTCTAGGTGTTTTTTATGTGTTTGTGAATGCCTGCCATTGTTTCCTATGCGGTTCGAGTTCGGTTCGTCGAACGTTCGACGAGCCGAACTCGAACGGGGCCTCCGTTCGGCGAACCGACCTCGAGCCGAACCGGGACCGGTTCGCTCATCTCTAGTGATGACCTGTGACCCCTGGCTTGCCCAGGGCGTCACATACCTGTTTGAAAATTGCCACTTGTTTTTATACATATGGAATGACCTTTTAAATCATTTTGGAATAAAGATATTTGTTTTTTAAAATAATCTGGAACCTGGATGCTGGAATTTCCTTTCTTCTCTTCTCACCCTTGTAATACCATCCTCCAGCGGTCAGCTTTATTGTGGCTCCGACTCTGCAACTGTAACGGGGTGCCAGGGGTGCCTCGGGGCTTGTAGTCGTGGCCCCCTTTTCTCTCAGGCCAACCCCCGGCTCCGCCGTCACTACTAGGACAGGGGATTGTTCTGTGGGGCAGAGTGTGGTGTAAAAGAGCATACTTTCAGCCGCAGGAAGACTCTTCAGGCAGGGATCAGATAAACCAGACGACATCTTTATTGCACAGAGTTTCACAGACAGCTCAATGCACGGATTTTGTAGCGCACGGTCACAATTCCTGTCCGGGGAAATCTTTCCTTGTTGTCTCCTCTAGTGGGGATGTGCCCGGCTACTCCACTTCACCTAGGCTCCCACTCCGGCTAACACAGACTGGACCCACACCAATTCTGCTTCACCCTTGAGGACACTTCTTCTCTTCTTCCCTTCTTTCTTTCTTTCTTTCTTTCTGCCCACTCAGCTCCACACTCTGCCCCTGGCTGTTCCTTCTCCCCCGTCCTGGAATCAACTGACTTCAACACACACACACTTCTCTCTCTAAGCTGCCGGCTCCTCCTCTCTCCTGCCCTGTTTCTATGGGGACAGCCGTCCCACCCGGGCTCTAGGGGAAAACCCACTGCACAGTAAAAACATGTTTATTAATAACATCAACAGTAACTACCCCAGAGTGAGGTATCTTCAGGGGGAAACTGCACCTCCTTGTAAGGGGTCTGCCCACCCCTTACATTCCTCCCCTCTTTAAGCCTAAGCCTCCTGGCAAGGCTCGAACCTGTAAAACACAATTTAGCAGCAAGGCAAACTTTGGATAAAACTTTAAAACCTTCATAAACAAAGTCAACCACTGAGCGCCCAAGTTCTGCGCCCGGAGTCCCTCCTGGGAGCTCCCGGTCTTTGTAGGCAGTGTGCCCGGAGGCCTTCAGCAGGCACTCCCGGTCTTGCTGGTCTTCTGCCCGGAGGCTTTTACAGCACTCCCGGTCTTTGTATATAGGAGGACAAACAATAAAGTCTTCCTTAACATCACGGAGGGAGCCCCTGGCTCAGTCCAGCATCAGGCTCCTTCCGGGCTCGGTAACTTAAACATAGTTGCAAACTGTGGAACTTTTCCGGCTCTTTAACAACACCGGTCTTCAACACGAACATGTCCATCACCTCCGGTCGTTACGGGTCACTCGGGATGGTAAGCGCGCTGCCATTCGGCCCGCTGAGCCCTCACATAATCGGAAAGGGACTGACCTGGCAAGCGGCGCAGCCTCCGGAACTGTTCGTAGTTGACTGGTGGTTCTGGCGCCTCTGTCTCCGGTTTTGCCTCTTCAACCCCCGACGGGGGTGACGGGGTCGCTGAACGGGACGGACGGGGACTACCCACGACGATCACCGGGTGTGTGACCATACTCTGGTGGATCGCTAACACCGCCGGTGTCCCCTTGTCTGGGTCAGCACTCAGTCCTGTCATGACTTCTGGCGACACCGCCAGCATGTTTCTCGGCCGGGAAATCTCAGCCAGCACTGGTCTCTGCTGTGTACGTCTCCGGTACTGACACTCTTCCCATCCGATCTCTTGCAGACCTTCCTGTAATGGCGCCGGGAACGGTGGAGATGCTGGGGAAGGTGGAGGCGGGCCTTCTTTTCCCGCTCTTGTATACGCTCCACCCCCAGTCTCACACATTAAATCGACCCAGCATAGGCGACTCTTCTTTTTCTCTGTACTGCCACCCTCTCCACATGTTTTCAGTAACATCTTAGGGCCAGCACCTCCCCTCTTTGGACGGCGTACTCTGTACTTCTTTTTCTTCGCCGGCCAACTCAGGGTCTTTCGTTCAGCGCCAATTCTTCGCACGCTCGCTGTACTCGTGAAGACGGCGGCCATCTTTCCGCCGTCTTGTGCCTGGTCCAACGCCTTAGGCACCACTTGGTCTCCATCTTCTTGGATCGGGACCCCTTGCATATAATCCGGATCCTGCCGACTACGCCACATGTAACGGGGTGCCAGGGGTGCCTCGGGGCTTGTAGTCGTGGCCCCCTTTTCTCTCAGGCCAACCCCCGACTCCGCCGTCACTACTGGGACAGGGGATTGTTCTGTGGGGCAGAGTGTGGTGTAAAAGAGCATACTTTCAGCCGCAGGAAGACTCTTCAGGCAGGGATCAGATAAACCAGACGACATCTTTATTGCACAGAGTTTCACAGACAGCTCAATGCACGGATTTTGTAGCGCACGGTCACAATTCCTGTCCGGGGAAATCTTTCCTTGTTGTCTCCTCTAGTGGGGATGTGCCCGGCTACTCCACTTCACCTAGGCTCCCACTCCGGCTAACACAGACTGGACCCACACTAATTCTGCTTCACCCTTGAGGACACTTCTTCTCTTCTTCCATTCTTTCTTTCTTTCTTTCTGCCCACTCAGCTCCACACTCTGCCCCTGGCTGTTCCTTCTCCCCCGTCCCGGAATCAACTGACTTCAACACACACACACTTCTCTCTCTAAGCTGCCGGCTCCTCCTCTCTCCTGCCCTGTTTCTATGGGGACAGCCGTCCCACCCAGGCTCTAGGGGAAAACCCACTGCACAGTAAAAACATGTTTATTAATAACATCAACAGTAACTACCCCAGAGTGAGGTATCTTCAGAGGGAAACTGCACCTCCTTGTAAGGGGTCTGCCCACCCCTTACACAACCAATCATAAATACCAGCACAGAGGGTGGGGGGGTGTATAGCAGTTTGCAACCAATAACAGATGCTGGCACAGAGGGTGGGCAGGGCAAGCAGTGGATATTCTTAAAACTTAATGAGCAGGCCCAAAAAAAATTCTGACTACAGTGTCATCTTCCTGGATACATATTATGTATAACTGACCTGCTATTAGAGACCATTTTCCTTCTTTTTGTAGCTCCCTAGCCCTTACTATGTCCGCTTTACAGCACAGAACTATTCATTCCCATTGACTTGTATGAGGTTTGTTTTCCGGAGTCAAGTTTGGGACAAGTTTGATTGCCAAACCAAACTTTTTTCTGCTCGCACAGTCGCTATATAAAGGTAATGTTATGCTAGGTACGGAGAAGTATCAAGCAAGTGGCGAAAGGTAAGGGAAGGGGGGACACCTGCGTTTAGGAAAAGAGGAGATGATGAATCCCTGACAAAACCTACAGCTGGTCCCTGGGGTCCATCACCACCTTAGATAGATTCCACACCTATGCGTCGAGCCAGATACCTCACCCTAGGTATCTCTAGTGCTGGACGCTAAAAAGGATAAAGGTGGGATGAGCTCTTTATCCACCTCACTAAATTATAAAGGAAGACACAACGGGGACACACGAGGGAAAAAGCATGAACTATTTATCCACAGATGAAACAGGCATGAGTTCAGCAAGCTTCAGCAATGATACTACAGATGAGAGCAAGCAACCTGCTTGCAACCAGAACTAGAATGAACTGAATAATATCACTAGCACCAGTCTAGAGAAGAAAGGAGTATTTAAGCAGCAAGACAGTATTGATGATCAGCAGCTGAATGGAGGGCAAGCTCCTGCTGGGTCCAAAAGGAGGAGAGATGAAAATCCAGCAGAAAAGCTACCTATTGCAATGAATACTGACAGCAGGAACAATAGAAAGTTAGGGAGCATTTTGCGCTGCCAAATGCTGTGACCTTCTATTGCCAGAAACCACATGATTATTTGTCACTCGTGACACACCCACGACAGGTAATCATAGTGTTGTTATTAAACCCTTCTATGGTAGTGTTATTAATTTACAGTATGGTAGTATTACTTGGTGATGGGTGTTGTTTCATTTCTCTTCTCAGGTAGTAGAACAGATAAAAATTGGTTCAGGTATTAGTCATGGCCATTGTGTATGAAGGTGACTTATATTCTCTATTATCAGTAAAGAGAAAATTCTTTGTGTTCTTTGGGGAGTAAATACTTTAAAACAGAAACCCGATCCCCATGTAATGGACAATTTTGTTTTGGCAGCAATGCACATATTGTAAACCGTGTAATATGGCGGCTGGACATAGCCCATGAGTTGGTCCACATCTTTGCCCGGACAGGACTACTGAAGGAGATTTTGATGGAACAAGGACCTCCCTTTAAGAGGAAGGTGATGAGAAAATTATGTAAAGCCCTCCAGGTTACACAATTAAAGACGTCGGTTTACAATCCTCAGATGGATGGTCTATTGGAGAGATTTAAAAAAAACTTTAAAGACTTTACCTAAGAAGGTCATAAAGTAGGATGACTGGGACTGGCACTTCCTGCTCCCGTATTTGTTGTTTTTTAGCTGAGAGGTTCAACAAGCCTCTATTGGTTTCTTTCCATTTGAAATCCTGTATGGCCGACATCAACTGGGTCTCCTGGATATAGTGAAGGAGATCTGGAAAACTGAAGTTACAATCCACAGGAGCATTATTGAGGACGTCTATAGATGCTGGAGAGAATTACGAATGCTCATCATAAAAAAGCATCTCCTCCAGGTGTAAGAGCCTAAAGTAAAAGATCTACAACCGGTCATCCAGGGTGAGGCAATTCAGCCTCGGAAACCAAGTGCTCATGCTGATTCCCGACACAGAAACCACAGCCATATATCTCTCCGGGAAGGACCCAGCCAAGGAGTGGCTCTTTTTAGGAGACCACCATAACCACCATATTAAGTGGCCCTTTTAGTCAATATCCAACTTTTTGACAAGTTTAAAGATATGACGAGGGAAATACCAAAGCCAGGTATACATCCACAGACAGCTGTTTGGGGGTATTGCCCCTCATCAGTGTGGAGTAGGATTCTGGCCAGGTGGGAGCAATGCCTAGTAGACCATCAAGACAAAACAATCACTGATCTCGGGGAGACCAGCCAGAGAAAACACTGCCGGCAGCCAGCGAGGGCACTCAACACAGTGAAATCCTAGGTACATTACCCCCTGGGAAATATGCAAATCAAAAAAGTATGTGTAGCCTCTGTTAGGAGTCTTGACACAGAAACCAGCCAGATATCCCTAAAATTGAAGCCCTACTGGATAACCGAGGCCCCGCAAGAGGTGATCTCCAAAGAGGTAAAGCAGATGCTGAATCTAGGAGTAATTGAGGAATCCAAGAGTGGCTGGTCCATTCAAATTGTCCTTGTGCCAAAACTGGATGGAGAATGGAGATTCAGTAATAATTATCAGAAGCTGAATGAGGTCTTCAAGTTTGATGCATATCCGTATGCCTCATGTTGATGAGCTGGTCGAGAAAATTGGGCTGGCACGGTAGATAACCACATTAGATCTAATGAAGGGATATTGGCAAATCCCAATGTCAGAAAAAGCCAGGAAGAAGAGGTCCTTCTCTATGCCTAATGAATGTTTTCATTACACCAGGAAGCCGTTTTGACTACAGGGAGCTCCGGACTTCTTTCAAAGTGCTATAGAGCAGATCCTGGCACTGCATAAGAATTACACAGCGGCATACCAGACAACATTGTAATCCTCAGCCCGAATTAGGGAAGTCATCTGCAAAAGGTCCAGGCTGTGTTCGAGGCTCTTAGGAATTTTTTTTTTTATAAATTCAAAAAATATGCCAGGGGAAAGAGGGAGCCAAATACTTTGAATATGTAGTGGGTAGAGGTTTAATTTAACCCTAGATCAACAAAGTGGAAGTGATCCAGAATTGTCAGAGACCACTCTCAAAAAAAATAGGTTAGGGCCTTTCTACGAATTGTGGGGTACTACAGAGGGTTCATCTCAAACTTTGCCATCATGTCCATATCCCTGAATGATCTCCTTAAGGGGACAAAATCGGCTATGGCCAAGTGGACTTCGAAGGTGGAGATAGCATTTCAAGAATTAAAGGTAGCTCTGTGTAAACAGCTGGTCCTGCGAGACCTCGACTTCATGAAAGAATTTGTGGTGTAGATGGATGCCTCAGAAGTTGGTTTAGGAGTGGTCCTGTGGCAGGAGATAAATGGAAAAGAACCCCCCTTTCTCTACCTGAATAGGAAGCTTTCAGCATCTAAGAAGAACTATTCCACTGTAGAAAAGAAGTGTTTCACCTTAAAGTGGGAGGTTGACACATTGTGGTACTACCTTGTGGGCCAAAGGTTTATACTAGTATCAGTACATGCCCCACTCAGGTGGATGAGGGAGATAAAAGGGCAGAATGCTTGAGTTGCCCACTGGTTTTTAACCTTCCAGACTTTCAGCGTCTATGTTGAACATAGAGCTGGGAAGCTGCATGGTAAAGCCGATGCTCTTTCAAGACTCCCTTGTAGAGTACTAGAAAGTTTCAAGTCCCATGGCTTTAGGCAGAAATGGAGGTATGTAAGAAAGATTGCAGCCGGACATGTAGGTATGTATGTATCACAGGTATGTATCACAGAGGTGGTTATCTGGTTATCTTATCTGATGTAAGCCAAGGATGTAAGCTCTAGTACATATAGCACTAATAGAGATCTCAGGGCGATTCATGGCCTGGTTTTATGAGTAGCCGGAGATATGGGCAGGTCTAGCTGCTCACACACCCTCACTCTTGGGTGTGGTACATTTGTTAAAATGGAGACTGTCTGTAACGCCTGCCTGGATCAACAGACTCAGGTGGGATGTAATGGACAGACTAGAGGGAAGCCACTCACCAAGCAGGACCCCCAGAACCCTGAAACCCTTTAACCCCTATACAGGGATTTGGAATTACACAGGGCCCTGGAGATCACTACCTGTGGAAGGCTGCAGTCTGATGATAGTCGTCAGGCAGGGTCAAACCAGGAATAGGAGAACAGGGACAGAATCGGCAGACAAGGACGTAATCAGAAAACGTAGCAGAGGTCAAATCCAGATCGGGAAGCGAGGTACGAAAACAGCAGGCAGAAGGGTAGTCAGAAAACATGCAGAAGTCAGCACACAGGAATCACAAAACAGAATAGGGCAGACCAGGAGCCAGGAAATCAGAACTATCTATGGCAGAGGTCAGCAGACAGAAGGGGAACTAAGAAGGTTGTGGTGTCTTCCCATTGGCTGTAGCTGAACGCTGGCAACTTCAGCTGGAAGACACACGCCACCCACAGTCAGCCAGTGGTACTGCAGATCCCAAGATAACCCAGCCCAGTGGATGATCGGAGCCTGCGCCCACCGGTGCCGCTGGCATCGACTCCTTTCCCATCACCAGCACCATCCATGGCAGAAACACGGCGTCGCCTTGCGATCGGAGCAGAAGTCACTGGAGCGGACTCCGGTGGTGACGTAACACTGTCTCACACATAGTCTGTGTGTGTAGAATGCTACACCTCCAGTGGGACACCTGTGTTAAGGTAAATGTGTCATCCTGAGTGGGTGATCCACAGCTGAACGGTTTATATACTCTTTTCAAACCTTTATCCCTCAGAAATACATTATTTATGTTTTCCTGTGGAGCAGTTTATACGGAGTGACAATAAACCAGCTGGACTTTTAAAGTTAAATACAGCGAAAAACACAGTTTGAGTCAGCTCACCCTTGTACGCTCTTGCATTTCGTTCCTGTTTCAGCTTGGAGGTACACGCTGTGTAGTGTGTGGCAATAGGAAAGACGAACAAAGTTTTTTTCTCCAGCGATGCACCAAGGACTATATGTTTTATACTATTATATCCATTCTGGGGTATATTATATCTTACTCATGTGGATCCATGTATTTATTTAGCTTGGAAATCAATCATTTCTTACAATTGATTTGTTCTTTGGTATAGTAATATAATGTTTATCCAGTAAAGAAGGTATTTCTATTAATCTTCATTGTTTACCGCCCGCTGTAAGTAACATTCCCTGATTCTCTATTTACTATTGATCTCTGATAATCACTAACTAGCTATAATGCTGAGGGCTGAGTCTTAGGGGTACTTTGCACACTACGACATCGCAAGCTGATGCTGTGATGCCGAGCGCAATAGTCACCGCCCCCGTCGCAGCAGAGATATCTTGTGATTGCTGCCGTAGCGAACATTATCGCTACGGCAGCTTCACATGCACTTATCTGCCCTGCGACGTCGCTCTGGCCGGCGAACTGCCTCCTTCCTAAGGGGGCGGGTCGTGCGGCGTCACAGCGACATCACACGGCAGGCGGCCAATAGGAGCGGAGGGGCGGAGATGAACGGGACGTAAACATCCCGCTCACCTCCTTCCTTCCACATAGCAGCCGGGACGCAGGTAAGGTGATGTTCCTCGCTCCTACGGCTTCACACACAGCGATGTGTGCTGCCTGCTGGAACGAGGAACAACATCATACCGTCGCTGCTGCGAAATTATGGAAATGTCAGACCCTACACCGATCATACGATAACGACACTTTTGCGCTCGTTAATAGTATGTAAAAGTATTCACATACTGTGATGTCGACAGCGACGCCAGATGTGCATCACTTTCGATTTGACCCCACCGGCATCGCACCTACGATGTCGTAGTGTGCAAAGTACCCCTTACTCTTGGCGGCAAGACATCACTGCGCATGCGCGGGTCCAAGTGATTCAGCACTGCCTTGCTTGACCGCAGTTTGACCTCAGAGTACCAGCGCGCATGCGCGGTCTCTGAACAGTGATATATGTTTGCTAGGTAACAACAAGGGCAGCGTCTGAAAATCTGAGATGCTGTGCGGTGTCTTTTTTGTATCAGAGATGGACACCGCAACCCATATGTTATGCCAATCTAATTACTTAGTATAAATCGTATTTTTATCTATCCACAACTGATTTGAGTTGAGGTGGATATTGGAATCCTCTCCCTGTATAGGTCACATGACGTGTTCCAAGCCTGGTTTTCAACCTTTACTGGAGTATAAAGGGGGCTATAGATTCAGGTATCATCCTCAGACCTTGGCACAGCCTTCCTTTGGGAGCATCTGGATCTGGGACCCCTGTGGTTTATGTCCCCTGGTGTATCTACTACTTGGGAGAAACGCGTCGGGACGCTGTATGACTGGTCGCCTAGTGACATCATTGATATGACTATTTAGATAAGTACCTGGAATCTTTTATAATTCTGGTGTTAGGTCCTGTAGTTTGAGTAGGGTCATCTTAGGGTCGCTCTAGGGCTTCCCGACGATGAATGGGGGCACCCAAAACAGTTACGATGTCATACCGTCCATTGCTAGGTAGGGACCTCTAGGGCTCATCAAGGTTAGCTGTTGAGGTTTCTATACACAGACTGCCTAGTAGATGGAAGTGGTATCATCTTTTTTTATTGAAAACTGTTTAATATGTCAAACACTCTTTTTACCTACTGGCTCTGTAGGGACGGACTTACGTATCTCAGATGAACTGTTCTTCTCTTGATCCTTCACATTGATATTTTGTAAATAACATTGTGCATGTGACTTGAATATAATTGCATCTTTTTGTCAGGACAGCCCCCTTACCTATTTAGGTACCTTACTGTGTACACAATTCTATTTAACATGTGTGTCTTTTTGTGGGCTCTATTTTTAAATATATTTATTAAAAGTACATTTTTGGCAGGGTTTTTTGGTGCTTTTGAGGTTAAAGTGTCTTGTGGCCAGATGAGACCAAGATAAACCTTTTTGGTAAAGCACATATTCTACTGGTTACCAATAATGGAATGAGACCTACAAAGTAAAGCACACCATACCTACAGCCATATATGATGGAGGATTAAAATGTTTTGGGGTTGTTTTGCTTTCTCTGCCACTGGGTTCCTTGATTGTGTGCAAGGTATCAGGACATCTGAAGATTACCAAAGGATTTTGAGTGGCAGTGTAGTGCCCAATGTGAGAAAGCTGGATTTGTGTCCTAGAACATAGGTCTTCCAGCAGGACAATGACCCCAAACAAATTTCAAGAAGATCTCAAAACTGGATGAAAATAAAGCGCTGGAAAGTTCTGAAGTGGCAGCAATGAGTCTTGATCTAAATCCCAATGAACACCTGTGGAGAGATTTTAAAATTGCTGTTGGGAGAAGGTGTCTTGAAATATAAGATCTGGAGCAGTTTGCAAAACAACAGTTGTCCAAAAATCCAGTTGAGAGGTGACAGAAGCTTATTGATGGTTATAGGAAATTATTGCAATTATTTATTCAAAAGGGTGTGCAAACAAATATTAAGTTGAGGGTGCAATCAATTTTGTGCAGCACATTTTTGGGGTTTTGTGTGAAATTATGTTTAATTTGCCTTTTTTCTCTATTTTTTTGTGTTGATCCAATGCACACGAAGGAAATGAACATGTCTATAACAAATCAAATATTTGCAATACTTTTCTTTGAGAAATACTTCATTTATGGAACAATTTTAAGGGTGCCAACACTTTCGGCCATGACTATATATTTATATTTGTGTGTGGTACATGTATATACATATGTGTGTGCTATGTGAATATACATATGTGCGTGTCTGCTATGTGTATATACATATGTGTGTGCTCTGTGTATATAAAAATGTGTGCTAGTATGTCATGTATATTTATATCGATATCTGGTCTTTGCTGATGTTTGTGTAACAATCACTCTGTGTAACAAGCACTGTGTGTATATATGTGTAACATCTGTAGAAACATTGTCGTTTGTTGCTGTACCTCTCCCAGAGTCATTCTGAAGACAAGTTGTTTGTATACTTTCCTCTGTGTGTGTTCCCTGTGTGTTCTTTAAAACTTAGTGGGGTTGACTAAGCGCTCAACCCATTCGCTCCCTACCTAGGACATAGTTCAGGGTCAGCTAAGGCAAGGTATCCTGCTTGGTGTATAGGTGTGGAACCTACAGTTGAAACCAGACGTTTACATACACTATCTAAAAAATCACATATGCATGTTTTTCTCACTATCTAGAATGGAATCAGAATAAACCTTTCCCATTTTAGGATAACTAGGATTCCCAAAATTATTTCTATGAGCCAAATACTAGAATAATGAAAGAGAATGTTTTAAGACATTTTTATTGCTTTCTGCAAAATAAAAAATGTAGATCTATATCATTAATATTTGGTGCCATTGCCCTTAAACTGTATAACAGGAGTCAAACATTTTGGATATCCTTCTACAAGCTTCTCACAATAGTTGGTAGGAATTTGGGCCCATTCCTTCTGACAAAACTGGTGTAACTGAGCTATGTTTGTAAGTCGCCTTGCTCACATCTGCCTTTTCAGCTTTGCCCATAATTTTTCAATAGAATTGAGATCAGGGTTTTGTGATGGCCACTTCAAAACATTAACTTAAGCCACTTTGTAGCCAGTTTGGCAGTATGCTTCGAGTCAGTGTCCATTTGCAAGACCCATTTCCACCCAAGCTTTAAGTTCCTGGCTGATATCGTGAGATGTTGCTTCAGTATTGCAACATAATATTCGTTCCTCATCATGCCATCTATTTTGTGAAGTGCACCAGTCCCTCTTGCAGCAAGACAACCACACAACATGATGCTATCCCCCCGATGCTATCACCCCTGTGTTTTGCAGTTGGGATGGTGTTCTTAGGCTTCAAAGCTTCTCCCTTTTTCCTCAAGATGTAATAATGGTCATTATGGAAAAACAGTTCAATTTTAGTTTTGTCAGACCACAGGACAAGTCTCCAAAACTTAAGGTCTTTGTACATGTGTGCATTTGTAAACATTAATTTTACTTTTTTATGTTTCTTTTGGAGTAATGGTTTCTTCCTGGGAGAGTGGCATTTCTGCACATGTTGCTACTGTATTTGTTTCACTGTGGATAATGACATAAGCTTACCAGATAACACCAGCATCTTCACAAGGTCTTTTGCTTTTGTTTTTGGGTTGGTATGCAAATGTTTGACCAAAGCATGTTCATCTCTGGTACACAGAACCCATCTCCTTCCTGAGCAGTATGATGGCTGGACATTCCCATCTTGTTTGTACTTACATATAATTGTTTGTACACATGAACGATGCACCTTCAGGTGTCTGGACATTTCACCCATGGGTGAACCAGACTTGAACAAGGCCACAATTCGCTTCATGAGATGTTTGCAATTTTCTTTTGACTCTCCCATAATGCTACACAAAGAAGCAGTGTGTTTCAGGTGTGCATTAAAATACACCCACAGGTGTGTCTCTAATTAACTCAGATGTTGCCAATAAACCCATCAGAAGCTTCCAAAGACATGACATCTTCATATGGGTTGTCCCATATTGTTTAAAAGTATAGTACTTCTAGTGTATGTAAACTGATGACTTTGCAGAAAGTAATAAAAATGCCTCAAAGCATTCTGTCTCTCATTATTCTGGAATTTGGCAAATATAAATAATTTTGGTGATCCTAATTACAGATAATGCAAACCTTTCAAAGTTTGATTAGCTGAGTCTTACCGAACAAACGCTACATTTGCCAAATTGTTCGCTGACCCAAACACCAAACCTTTTAGAACCAAATTTTATTCAATGGAAGGCCAAATATAAGGCAGAGAAAACACATATGAGGGTCAAATAGCTTCCAAAACAGCAACAATACATTTTACAGTGCAGCCCTACTGTTTTGGCGTAGCCATTAGTTTCCTAGATTATTGACATAAGAAATATGAAGGTGGATGAGAGACAGGTATAGGGATAGTGCTCCCACACCTTTGCCAGTAGAGACAAGACAAAACTTGGAGACCCATCTTGGTGTCTTGATATTTAAAAACACTTCAGGCAGACATCAGGACTGTGGCATCAATTGCTCCCCCCATTTCCCTATAGTGTCCTTGTGCACCAGGGAGGTATGGTCCATGCAACACACAGGATGTGGCCTGGCATTTCAATGTTAAACATAAAAGGTTGATGAGTGACATGAGTGACAGGATTAGGCCTCTTGCTCCCATACCTATACCAGTACAGAAAAGATGCACTTCAGAGACCCATCTTGGAGTCTTGAGCATAAAAACCTTTCAGGCAGACAGCAGGACAGTGGCATCAATTGCCACCCCACCCCCCATGTCCCCATAGTGTGTTTGCACATGAGGGAAGTAGGGTTCATGCAACACACAGGATGTGGGCTGCCATTTTAATTTTAAAAATCAAGAGATGGATGAGTGATTGACGTAGGCCTCTTGCTCTCAGAACCCTGCCAATACAGACAAAAGATAATTTGGAGACCCATCTTGGAGTCTTGAGATTAAAAACCTTTCAGGCAGACGACAGGGCAGTGGCATCAATTGCCTCTCCCATTTCCCCATAGTGTGTTTGCACAGCAAGGAGGTATGGTCCATGCAACATATAGGATGTGTAAAAACCCAAAAAATAATCCCCATTAAAAAACTTTTAATATTACTGTTAAAAAGTAAAAAACCACAATAACAAAACACACAGTGTATTCAGGGTGTATAATAACAAAAAGCTAGGAGGGAGAAGGGAAAATACTAGCCCTATATAGCTCTAAATAAGCTCTCCCCAACTAGCAATGGAGGGTATGATGCCCTAGGGTTATGGTGCCCTCATTCACTGATGGGAGACCCTGAATGACCCTATAAAACCCTGCACAGGTCAAACAAACACCAAATAATTACAAAGCAAAGCCTCATCAAGATAAGATGGAGACATCAAAAACTTATCTGGAAAAGTCCACGACAGAGTCCCGACGCGTTTCCTTCCAAAGATGCCAGGGAATCATCAGGAGACAGGCCCAGGAGGTAAAACGCGAATGCGGGGCCTCCTTGGTGCACCAGAACGATGGTGTGTGAGGGTGATTACTGGGAGCAGGCAGTAATAATTAGAAATAGCTATTTAGATCCTTCACTAGCAACTCTTTAGCAGGCACTGACAAGTGCCTATCCCTATTTCTATCATGAAATGCCGATTTGTGAAACATAGCTTTCCCTACACTGCACATCCATATTCTACACTATGTATTGCAACTACCTATCATTAAATCCCTAGCTATGCTAACTGTCTAGCAGCCCCGGTGGCAGCACCTTCCCTAAGATTTCACATTCACAAAATGGCGCCGATGCTGCATGTCCGCATTTTATATGGAGACAGACATGTGACATAGGCAGCTAATGACAGAAGCCCTTGTGTCTGAACCTCGTGGATTTTTTCTGTGCCATGTACATCCACAAATAAAGATAAGAAAAAAAATGGTGCCGCGCACGTCTGGCTTCTCCCAAGTCCCCACTCCTCCCCTCATTAAGGTGGCTTTACACACTGCAACATCGCAAACGACATCGCTGTAACGTCACCGGTTTTGTGACGTAATAGCGACCTCCCCAGCGACTTTGCAGTGTGTGAAACACATCAGCGACCTTGCCCCTGCTGTGACATTGCTGATCGCTACAAATCGTTCAGGACCATTCTTTGGTCCTTTGTTTCCCGCTGTGCAGCAAAGTCTCAGTGTGTAAAGGGGACTTAAAACACTGGAAACGAGTGATGTGTCACAATATCTGTCAATCACTATTCTCTGTCAGTCGGTCTCTCCCTCTCGGTCTCTATTCTCTCTCTGTCGGTCCGTCACTATCTCTGTCCCTCTCTCACAGTCTGTCGGTCATTTTCCCCTCCTCTCTCATACTCACCGTTCCCCGATCCCCGGCGCGGCGCTGCACGGCATTCACACTGCTGCGGCGGCTTTTCCTCTTTTGAAAAAACCGGCCGCTCATTAAACAGTTTCGTATTCCCTACTTTCCCTGCCCACAGGCGCCTATGATTGGTTGCAGTGAGACACGCCCCCACGCTGAGTGACAGGTGTCTCACTGCACCCAATCACAGCAGCCGGTGGCTGGGTCTATACTGTGCAGTGAAATAAATAATTACAGTTAGGTCCAGAAATATTTGGACAGTGACACAATTTTCGCGAGTTGGGCTCTGCATGCCACCACATTGGATTTGAAATGAAACCTCTACAACAGAATTCAAGTGCAGATTGTAACGTTTAATTTGAAGGTTTGAACAAAAATATCTGATAGAAATTGTAGGAATTGTACACATTTCTTTACAAACACTCCACATTTTAGGAGGTCAAAAGTAATTGGACAAACAAACCAAACCCAAACAAAATATTTTTATTTCCAATATTTTGTTGCGAATCCTTTGGAGGCAATCACTGCCTTAAGTCTGGAACCCATGGACATCACCAAACGCTGGGTTTCCTCCTTCTTAATGCTTTGCCAGGCCTTTACAGCCGTAGCCTTCAGGTCTTGCTTGTTTGTGGGTCTTTCCGTCTTAAGTCTGGATTTGAGCAAGTGAAATGCATGCTCAATTGGGTTAAGATCTGGTGATTGACTTGGCCGTTGCAGAATGTTCCACTTTTTTGCACTCATGAACTCCTGGGTAGCTTTGGCTGTATGCTTGGGGTCATTGTCCATCTGTACTATGAAGCGCCGTCCGATCAACTTTGCGGCATTTGGCTGAATCTGGGCTGAAAGTATATCCCGGTACACTTCAGAATTCATCCGGCTACTCTTGTCTGCTGTTATGTCATCAATAAACACAAGTGATCCAGTGCCATTGAAAGCAATGCATGCCCATGCCATCACGTTGCCTCCACCATGTTTTACAGAGGATGTGGTGTGCCTTGGATCATGTGCCGTTCCCTTTCTTCTCCAAACTTTTTTCTTCCCATCATTCTGGTACAGGTTGATCTTTGTCTCATCTGTCCATAGAATACTTTTCCAGAACTGAGCTGGCTTCATGAGGTATTTTTCAGCAAATGTAACTCTGGCCTGTCTATTTTTGGAATTGATGAATGGTTTGCATCTAGATGTGAACCAATTGTATTTACTTTCATGGAGTCTTCTCTTTACTGTTGACTTAGAGACAGATACACCTACTTCACTAAGAGTGTTCTGGACTTCAGTTGATGTTGTGAACGGGTTCTTCTTCACCAAAGAAAGTATGCGGCGATCATCCACCACTGTTGTCATCCGTGGACGCCCAGGCCTTTTTGAGTTCCCAAGCTCACCAGTCAATTCCTTTTTTCTCAGAATGTACCCGACTGTTGATTTTGCTACTCCAAGCATGTCTGCTATCTCTCTGATGGATTTTTTCTTTTTTTTCAGCCTCAGGATGTTCTGCTTCACCTCAATTGAGAGTTCCTTAGACCGCATGTTGTCTGGTCACAGCAACAGCTTCCAAATGCAAAACCACACACCTGTAATCAACCCCAGACCTTTTAACTACTTCATTGATTATAGGTTAACGAGGGAGACGCCTTCAGAGTTAATTGCAGCCCTTAGAGTCCCTTGTCAAATTACTTTTGGTCCCTTTAAAAAGAGGAGGCTATGCATTACAGAGCTATGATTCCTAAACCCTTTCTCCGATTTGGATGTGAAAACTCTCATATTGCAGCTGGGAGTGTGCACTTTCAGCCCATATTATATATATAATTGTATTTCTGAACATGTTTTTGTAAACAGCTAAAATAACAAAACTTGTGTCACTGTCCAAATATTTCTGGACCTAACTGTAAATAATTTAAAAAAACGGCGTGCGGTCCCCCCCAATTTTAATACCAGCCAGATAAAGCCATACGGCTGAAGGCTGGTATTCTCAGGATGGGGAGCTCCACGTTATGGGGAGCCCCCCAGCCTAACAATATCAGTCAGCAGCCGCCCAGAATTGCCGCATACATTATATGCGACAGTTCTGGGACTGTACCCGGCTCTTCCCGATTTGCCCTGGTGCGTTGGCAAATCGGGGTAATAAGGAGTTATTGGCAGCCCATAGCTGCCAATAAGTCCTAGATTAATCATGTCAGGCGTCTCCCCGAGATACCTTCCATGATTAATCTGTAAGTGACAGTAAATAAACACACACACCCGAAAAAATCCTTTATTAGAAATAAAAAACACAAACACATTCCCTCATCACCAATTTAATAAGCCCCAAAAAGCCCTCCATGTCCGGCGTAATCCACGGACCTACAGCGTCGCTTCCAGCTGTGCTGCATGCAGGTGACAGGAGCAGGAGAATACACCGCCGCTCCTGTCACCTCCACGCAGCTAATGAAGACAGCCGCGCGATCGGCTGAGCTGTCACTGAGGTTACCCGCTGTCACTGGATCCAGCGGTGGATGCAGCGGTGGCCGCGGGTAACCTCACCGCCGCTCCGGTCAGCTCCACGCAGCAACTGAGGTGAGTAGCGCGATCAGCTGAGCTGTCACTGAGGTTACCCGCGGCCACCGCTGCATCCACCGCTGGATCCAGGTAACCTCAGTGACAGCTCAGCTGATCGCGCTATTGCCTTCATTAGCTGCGTGGAGGTGACAGGAGCGGCGGTGTCTTCTGCTGCTCCTTTCACCTGCATGCAGCAGAGCTGGATGCGACGCTGGAGGTCCGTGGATTACGCCGGACATGGAGGGCTTTGTCGGGGGTAATAAATTGGTGATGAGGGAATGTGTTTGTGTTTTTTATTTCTAATAAATGATTTTTTCAGTTGTGTGTGTTTATTTACTGTAATTTACAGATTAATCATGGAAGGATTCTCGGGGAGATGCCTGACATGATTAATCTAGGACTTATTGGCAGCTATGGGCTGCCAATAACTCCTTATTACCCCGATTTGCCAACGCACCAGGGCAAATCGGGAAGAGCCGGGTACAGTCCCAGAACTGTCGCATATAATGTATGCGGCAATTCTGGGCGGCTGCTGACTGATATTGTTAGGCTGGGGGGCTCCCCATAACGTGGCGCTCCCCATCCTGAGAATACCAGCCTTCAGCCGTATGGCTTTATCTGGCTGGTATTAAAATTGGAAGGGACCGCACGCCGGTTTTTTTAATTATTTAATTATTTATTTCACTGCACAGTATAGACCCGCCCACCGGCTGCTGTGATTGGGTGCAATGAGACACCTGTCACTCAGCGTGGGGGCGTGTCTCACTGCAACCAATCATAGGCACCTGTGAGTGGGGAAAGTAGGGAATACGAAATTGTTTAATGAGCGGCCGGCTTTTTCAAAAGAGGAAAAGCCGCCGCAGCAGTGTGAATGCCGTGCAGCGCCGCGCCAGGGATCGGGGAACGGTTAGTATGAGAGAGGAGGGGAAAATGACCGACAGACTGTGAGAGAGGGACAGAGATAGTGACGGACCGACAGAGAGAGAATAGAGACCGAGAGGGAGAGACCGACTGACAGAGAATAGTGATTGACAGATATTGTGACACATCACTCGTTTCCAGTGTTTGACTAGCTAGGTCGTTCTGCAGGTCCGGATCGCTGTTGCGTCGTTGGCCAGGTTTGCCTGTTTGACAGCTCACCAGAGACTCACCAGAGACTTTGTAGCGATCCCGGCCAGGTTGGAATCGCTGGTGGGATTGCTGAAAGTCTCAGTGTGTAAAGGGGCCTTTAGACACATCTCCCGTTCATCATACAGCACCACAATCCTATCCAAAAGCATAACATATTATTAGAAAAGCATTTTTTTGATCGAACATTGCCGACGTTTTGGAAAGTGCTTGGGTTGCTGAGCCCAAACCGAACAGGCTAAGGCTTGTACCGAATTTGAAATTGGCGAACCTTTATCGAACAGGTTAAAAGTGCCAAGACCTATTTAGCTAGTTCACTAGCAAATTTACAGCAGGCACTAGTAACTAACAATGCCTAGAAATGTGATTGACTGCGGAATTTTGAGCAGGCAATGAAATATGCCAAGACCTTTTTACCTATTTTGGCTAATGTTGAGTAGGCAGTAATTAGCAGCAATACCTATTTAGATCGTTAACTGGCAACACTTTAGCAGGACAAGTAGCAATCCCTATTTCTATCATGACATGCCAATTTTTGGCACACACATTTCCCTACACTGCATGTCCCTATTCTAAACTATCACTCTTATATCTATCTCAACTACCTATCATTAAACCCCTAGTTAAGCTAACTGTGAAGCAGCACTGGCAGCAGCTCATTACCTAATGTGTAACATTCACAAAATGGCGCCAACGCTGCATGTCCTCATTTTATAATCTAAGAAAAAGACTGATGGGTAATCCTACCTTTCTAATGTGAACAGTTACAAACTGAACATGAAACAAAGTAACAAAGAAAGAGACAGTTGCACTCTGTAGTGCTAAGATATGTGAAACAATGAATATGGGAATATAGACATGAATTACTGCTATGAAAAACATGTAAACATTTAGATAATTAGCACACATAAATGGATAGTTTTATGTGAGCCCAACAGCCAATGGCAATGAAACCTCTTTTGTTGGGTCCCTGCCTACTATATGCCTCTCTGTGGGTTAATAAACCTACAATTTATGGGTGGACAGGAACCTGCAAATAGATAACTAAAATTGCCTGTCCTCATTTTATATGCAGAGGGACATGTGACTTAGGCAGCCAATGACAGAAGCTTGTGGATGTGTACTGCGCCGTGATTGGCTGTAGGAACATCCACAAATAAAGTAAAGAGAAAAGCCTCACCCCGATGTATCATACAGCACCACAATCCTATGCAAAAGTATAACATCTTATTAGAAAAACATTTTTGGAAAACACGATCAGCTATCGAACAAAAACAAACATTGCCAACTTTTGAGGAAAGTGCTTGTGTAACCAAGCCTGAGACGAACAGTCTAAAGGCCGCTTTACACGCTGCGATATCGTTACCGATATCGCAAGCGTGCGTGCCCGCCCCCATCAGTTGTGCAACACGGGCAAATCGCTGCCCGTGGCGCACAACATCGCTCAGACCCGTTACACTACTTACCTGCCTAGCAACGTCGCTGTGACCGGCGAACCACCTCCTTTCTAAGGGGGCGGTTCGTTCGGCGTCACAGCGACGTCACTAAGCGGGCGCCCAATAGAAGCGGAGGGGCGGAGATGAGCGGGACGTAACATCCCGCCCACCTACTTCCTTCCGCATTGCCGGTGGACGCAGGTAAGGTGAGGTTCCTCGTTCCTGCGGTGTCACACATGGCGATGTGTGCTACCACAGGAACGACGAACAACATCGTACACGCAGCAGCAACGATAATTGGGAATAGGGGGCATGTCACCAATTAGCGATTTTAAATGATTTTGCAACGATTCAAAATCGCTCATAAATGTCACACGCAACAACATCGCTAAAGCGGCCGGATGTGCGTCACAAATTCCATGACCCCAACGATATCGCTTGAGTGATGTCGTAGCGTGTAAAGCGGCCTTTAGGCTAGTACCAAATTTGAAATTGGAAAACCTTTATTGAACAGGTTCGTTCACGTCTACTGAAAAGTGCCAAGACCCGTTTAACTAGTTTACTAGAAAATTTAGAGCAGGCACTACTAACTAACAATACTTAGAAATGTGGTTCACTGGGTAATTTTGAGCATGCAGCAATAAGTAGCAATATATCTTTAGATTGTTCACTTGCAACTCTTTAGCAAGCATTCACAAGTAGCAATCTCTATTTCTAGCGTAAGGTTTAGTCAGGAGTCACCATCTACCTCTTCCGTAGACACTGGGTTTCCCTTCCGTTCCCTTTCGCCGTACGCATGGTACTTTACCATACTAAGCGTCACATTATCTCACCAGCCACAAAAAGAAAAAAAAAACTGACACTGTTTTTTTTTATATGGATCCAGTCACTGTTCTGGCTGAGCAGCTTCAGGGTCTGTTTCTGGAGGTAGCAGACTTTCGGTCAGCTGTTCAGCAGCAAAAGCAGTCTCAGACTCCTCCTGATTTGGGAGATTCTGCAAATAAGCAGGTCCAGATTGAGCCAAGATTTCTTTCCCAGACAGGTTTGCAGGGAGTAAAGACAAATATTGGTGTCCAAAGAGTCCTGTAAATTGTACTTTAGGTTTCTGCCTTACTCCTCTGAGGATAATGAGCAGCAAGTGGGGTTTGTGATGTCACTGTTAGAGTTGAGCGCTGTTCGTGGTTTGCCAGTTCGCGGTTCGAGTGATTTTGGGGGGTGTTCTAGATAGAACTAGAACTTGAGCTTTTTGCTTTTTCTATCAGCAAAAAGCCTAGCTAATTACTAGCTGGCTTTTCACTCTAATAGTGTGAGTCACTCTGTGATTCACACTATTATCAAATTTCAGCGTATAGTGTGCGGGGGGGATGGGTTTTAGATCTGTGTTGCTGAGAAAATGTCGATCGCCATTTTTTTTTTCCCTAAGCACGCGTGTAGTGGGGCGGGCCAGCATGTCAGCCAATCCCAGACACACACACGGCTAAATTGACTTTTTGACAGACAAGCAAGGGCATGTGTCATAGGCTGTCCATGTCAAATGTCCTTGCATTATAAATATGGACATTTTCCCTCAGGACGCCATTATCTGCCTTCTGCGTCTGGGTGACAGTCACCGCTCACGCAGCTCCTGTCGCCGGTCCTGCTGCGTACGCTCTACACACAGTGCTCTACAGATTAGGGACAGAAGTTTATTTCAGCCCTTTTCAGGGCTAATTTCATCTGGCTCAGAGCCATAGGTGACAGTCAGGTCCGTGGAAACGCTGCATACAGCTTCAGATAACAGCGTCTGTGTACCTAAGCTCAGGGAATTCCTTGCTGCAGTTCACCATTAGGAGGGATAGAAAGTGAGGCTTCCTTTCCTCTACATCTACACTGACCCACAACCCGGCCACTGTACCCTCCTGCACATTTTTGCAAAGCCATTTTAATTGAAAAGAGTGCTGCCAGTTAGTGCCATCCAAAGAGTGGCTGCTGTACTCCATTATTGTGACACTTGTGCCAAGCAAGTCCCACCACCTCTGCATTCTCCCCTCCTGCACATTTTTGCAAAGCCATTTTAATTGAAAAGAGTGCTGCCAGTTAGTGGCATCCAAAAAGTGGCTGTTGTACTACATTATTGTGCCACTTGTGCCAAGCAAGTCCCACCACCTCTGCATTCTCCCCTCCTGCACATTTTTGCAAAGCCATTTTAATTGAAAAGAGTGCTGCCAGTTAGTAGCATCCAAAAAGTGGCTGTTGGACTCCATTAGTGTCCCACTGGTGCCAAGCAATTTCCAGCACCTCTGCATTGCACCCTCCTGCTCATTTTTACTAAGCTATTATAATAGCAAACACTGCTGAAACTTAGTGGCATCCAAAAAGTGGCTGTTGAACTCCATTAGTGTCCCACTGGTGCCAAGCAATTTCCAGCACCTCTGCATTCCACCCTCCTGCTCATTTTTACTAAGCTATTATAATAGCAAACACTGCTGAAACTTAGTGGCATCCAAAAAGTGCCTGTTGGACTCCATTAGTGTCCCACTGGTGCCAAGCAATTTCCAGCACCTCTGCATTCCACCCTCCTGCTCATTTTTACTAAGCTATTATAATAGCAAACTGTGCTACCAGTTTAAGGGCCATAGTTGCATTGTCAGGGATAGTCAGTGTTGTTTCTTCAGCTTTCAATAAAGCTAGACCACGTCTGCAATCTACACCAACTCTCAAATTTTACTACCACATTTTAAGTGGCCAATCTTGTTGCTATCAAAGTGAGTGGCAAAATGACAGATGCTGGTGGAAAGGGGAACAGGCATGTTGGAAAAGGAAAAAAAGTTTTTGTCTGTGGGGAAGGTGGCAAAGCTACATTAACATCTGCTGAAGATAGGCCATCTTCCAGCAAAAGTAAGATGTCTACTACTTTCCGTGGACAATCCGATGTGCTCCCTTTTTTATGGACCCGAACAACTGTAACAAAGGTAGATGATGCACAAAAAAGCACATGCTTGAATGGATCTCAAGTGCTCCAACAAGTGCCCTCTCCTCCACCTCAACTACCGTTTCCAAAAAAAAACAGTCGCCTGAGTTGTCATCCCAATCACACTTGCTTTCTCCCAGCTCTCAAGTCTTTATCCGCCCTGCACAGTATGGTGGAACAGAGATGGCTGAGTCTGCCGAGCTGTTTAGTCACACTATAGCCTTGGAATCAGAGGTATGCTCCCAAGATACAGTGAGTACAGACCAGAATATGGTCTGCAGTGATGCCCAGAACCTTTGTGACTCAGATTCAGGCCGTGATGACCAAGTTTCTGAGCATAATGTTGACCCTTATTCACAAACTGTAACACCTGTTGTTAGAGACAATGAGGAACATACTGATGACGATGAGACACAGATACCAGATTGGGATGACAACTTAAATATTCGGTCAGGGCAGGAAGAGGCTAGGTCTGAGGGTGAGGGGAGTGCAAACACAACGCTTGATGAGGAAGTTCTAGATCCCACCTACTGTCAAACCACAGTCAGGCACTCGAGGAGGTCAACAGAGGCGGTGGAGGAGGATGCAACTGACGACGAAGTTACCTTGTGCCTACCTGGACAGAGGAGGAGTACTGGTAGCACGTCTACAACTGCATCCTCAGCCACCACTCTGCCTCTGAGCACTAGTTGGGGTAGCTCAGCAGGTCGCATGTCCTCTAAGCCTTGCCTAGCATGGTTCTTTTTTGACCTTGCAAAGGATCGCCCAAATCATGTGATCTGTAAAATTTGTCGGGAATCTGTTAGTAGAGGCAAAAACCTCAGCAGTTTTACAACTTCTTCCATGAATCGTCACATGAATAAATATCATATGTCCCAGTGGGAAGCTCACCGTGCTGCAATGCGGCCTAGCAGAGCGGACCATCCACCGCCTGCCCCTTCCAGTGCATCCGCGCGCTCTTCATCTTCTAGGACTGTGGGGACAGCTGTCACACCTGGTTTTCCACGCACACCATCCACCACTGTAACCGCAACAGGCAGTTTGCTTGGTAGGTTGTCAGTTGGTTTGGAAGGGGAAACAAGTGCATGTGTACAGCTCTCTCAGACATCGATAGCACCAACGTTGGATGAAGGCAACATCATGTCTACGCCTGCACTTTCTTCACAAACCTGCATTTTTCCAGGGACACCCTACTCAACACCGTCTACACACAGCAGCCAGATCTCTGTCCCTCAGATGTGGACAAATAAAAGGCCACTTCCTGCGACCGATGACAAAGCTAAGAGGTTGACTTTATCCCTCTATAAGCTCTTGGCTACCGAAATGCTGCCTTTCCGCCTGGTGGACACACAGGATTTTCGAGACCTCATGTCTGTCGCTGTGCCCCAGTACCAGATGCCCAGTCGCCACTACTTCTCTAAGAAAGGTGTGCCTGCTCTACACCAGCATGTCGCACACAATATCAATGCTTCCTTGAGAAACTCTGTGTGTGAACGGGTGCATTTCACCCCCGATACTTGGACCAGTAAGCATGGACAGGGACGTTACATGTTGCTGACTGGTCACTGGGTAACTATGGTGATAGATGGTGAAGGGTCTGCTGCACAAGTCTTGCCGTCCCCACGACTTGTGTGTCAATCCTCTGTCTGTCCAAGTTCCTCCACTGCTTCTGCCTCCTCAACCTCGTCTGGGTCCTCCACCTCCGCTCCAAGCCAGCCTGGTCAGGCCACCAGCGTTGTAACTGCGCAGAAGGAATCACGCACTCCTCATTACTATGCTGGCAGTAGAGCGCAACGGCATCAGGCGGTCTTTATCTTGAAATGTCTTGGAACTAAGAGTCACACAGCGGCTGAGTTGTGGGCAGCTCTGGAGACTGAGTTTGGTAAATGCTTGTCTCCACTCAACCTGCAGCCTGGTAAGGCCGTGTGCGACAATGCTGCAAACCTGGGTGCGGCCCTTCGCCTGGGCAAGGTGACACACGTGCCTTGTATGGCTCACGTGTTGAACCTTGTTGTCCAGCAATTTTTAACACACTATCCTGGCCTAGATGGCCTTTTGAACAGGGCACGAAAACTGTCTGCTCACTTCCGCCGTTCAACCGCCGCAGCTGAGCGACTTGCATCGCTCCAGAAGTCTTTCGGCCTGCCGGTTCATCGCCTGAAATGCGATGTGCCGACACGCTGAAATTCGACTCTCCACATGTTACAGCGATTGTGGCAGCACCGCCGAGCCCTGGTGCAATACGTCATGACGTATAGCCTGGGCCAACGAGATGCAGAGGTGGGGCAGTGTACAACTGGGGCACAAGTGCTGCCACTGAAGAGGTGTCTGTGTGGCCCAATTTTTGGAAAAAAAGGAAGATTCCGCTTGGAGTAACCCTTGCTGTGTTTTTAAAAAGGAGCCAAGATGAACAAGTCATGGTTCAGCAAAGACTTTGCTACCTACCCTGGTGTCATCCTGGGGACGGTTAAGGATGGCGTATTTTTTAATGTGCTTGATGCAGATCTACCTGTGAAATGTACAACTGGGGCACAAGTGCTGCCATTGAAGGAGGTGTCTGTGTGGCCCAATTTTTGGAAATAGGGAGACTCCGCTTGGAGTCACCTTGTGGTGTTTTACATGATTTTAGAAGGGCATGCCATGCCTATATCTGTGTCTCATCCTCTTTTTCCTCGTAACGCTGTTTTGTTTTCGCATGAGAATTTGTTCTTGTCACTTTCCTATATGCTTTTGTTGTGTTGTGAGTTGTTTGTCACCTTTTGGACACATTTGAGGGTGTTTTCTTGGTGTTTTTATGTGTTTGTGATTGCCTCCCATTGTTTCCTATGGGGTACGAGCGGTTAGCCGAACCGGTTCGCCGAACCGAACTCGAACGCGACCTTCGTTTGGCGAACCAAGCTCGAGCCGAACCGCAACCGGTTCGCTCATCTCTACTCACTGTTGCAAAGGGGATCTGCAATCTTGGATTTTTTCTTTGCCAGAGCTCTGGTCAGTGGATGGATTTTTTTGAAGCCTTAGGTCTCATCTATCATGATCCTGACTGAGTCTCCTTGGTTGAACCCAGGCTGCATTGACTCCAACAGGTGGATCAGTCAGAGAAGACTTATTGATCAGAATTTCACAGATGGGCAACCGACACCAAATGGAATGACCCGGCTCCTAGAGGCCAATTTTGTCAGGAACTTTTAGAAATGTTGAAGAAGGTCTCCACTTTCCCTGGAGATCCTTTCATAGGGCAGCACCTCATTGCTGGGGCAAAGGTGATTTGAGGGTAAGCCATCATTCATGAGTTTGGAGGAGCCAATGCAACTAGGGGGAGCCACTAATTCAGATTTCTGCTAAGATCCATAAAAAAAGGTGAGCATCCCGAATGGCCACCAGTGCAATTTGACTTCCCTGTTAGAGCTCCTGCCCTGGCTTACATTTTCTACCTCCATCAGAGTCATCCCTAGAGATATTTCCTCCTGCAGGCCTACACACATTGAGAAAACCCCTACACTGTAACCGGGAGCCGAATTTTGGGTAAAGATTATCCGGAATGCCTCTGAGGCCTACCACGCTAGTCTGAAGCCTGCAGCCTTCCACACTTTCCTCCAGATTACCATCAGTGACAGAGATCGCCCATCCCCCCGAAGAGGACAACAATGCAATCCCAGCAGGGACATCTTACCTGCAAAGAAGCTGTCAGTGAGCCATTTGTAGGTGCAGAAAACAAACTGGAGAGGACACTGCTGCCATCTCAGGCCTAAAAGCATATGCTACTTGCGTGTGATCGGGCCAGTGGGCAAGGGCATCCGGAGTGGCCTTGGTGCTGCTGCCGGTGTCATCTCTAGCTGGAAGTTGAAGAGGAGAGACACTGCCATGGGGACCTTTGGGGGATTCACAGCCCACACAAGGTACAGAAAGGGGTAGAGGCCATGATCCCATGGTGCAACGGTCCACTGCTGCTGGAACCCCACACCTGACTTGGTGGTGAACCACGGAATACAAGCTGCTGAGGTGACAGCAGAGGTGAGCAGCATGGAGAAATGGCAGATCTGTGGTCAGAGTGAATTGCTTGGAATCTGAGCCCTGCCACAGTAGGTGGCCTTCAATACAGGCACAAGACACAGAGGGGATTCAGAAGCTGTGTACCCCTGGAACCAAAGATCACTCGGGAACACTGTAAATGTGGAATAGTTTGCTAGAGATACGACACACATCCAGAAGAAGTATAATGCAAGACGGTTTAATTCAACATGTTTTGAAGTGTACCCCACTTCTTCATCAGGAAATCCACCAGTAGTAAATTTGTTGGAAGTAAAGTAATACCTATTAAAGGAAAGGTGTCGTAGCAAAAAAGTATTAATGTTTTAAGGCTTTGTTTAAATATTGTTAATTGTTTTTAATTGAGAAAAATATAAAAAAAAGGAAAAGTTTGATATTTTCCACTCTTAAACACTAGGGGGAGCAGCTGCTAAAATCATACTGTAGAACTACTATAGAAGTAGCTCATATTACAACTGCAGTAAAAGTGGGTGGAATCTGCTCTCATATTAATATAATATTTATTCACTTATATAGCACTATTAATTCCACAGCGCTTTACATACATTGGCAATACAATCCCCATTGGGGCTCATAATCTAGATTCCCTATCAGTATGTCTTTGGAGTGTGAGGAAACCGGAGAACCCAGAGGAAACCCACGCAAACACAGGGAGAACATACAAACTCCTTGCAGATGTTGTCTTTGGTGGGATTTCAACCCATGACCCAGCGCTGCAAGACTGTAGTACTAACCACTAAGCCTCCTTGCCGCCAAATGATGTCACACCTCCCCCTCCTGTTTTGGGTGTTTCCAAAAGGATAATGGAGACTAAAGTTTAGGATCACAGTGCAGATCCATTTTGTTGGTGACTGGAAAGTGATCCTAATGTCTAAAGTGTCACTAAGGACAGCTGGCATAGTGCCCCACTGTATCACACCGCACTGTATCCCGCGCCACACTGTATCCCATGCCCCCATATAGTGTGCTGTCTGAGGTGACATGCCGTGACAAGGGGTGATCTGCAGTCTGAGTGGCACTGTACTACAGATGTCACGCCACGATCACTGCTTCCAACCGCAGGCACTCACCTCAGACCTGCACCCCCGGCAGCGTGTCCTGTCAGACTGGTGTCTGTTCCTCCCATCAGCGATCACAGCCCAGAGCAGTGAGGAACAGAGGCCCTAGGTGAACACACATGGGTGGGGGGGTGAGCGGCAAAGTGTGGGGTGAGTAGCAAAGGAGGGGGTGAGCAGAGGGGTGGGGAGCAGCATGCCAGGATCAGTTACGGTGCAATTGTACCGCCCCGGGACTCGGCCGGCTGCCGAGCCGCTCGGATCCGTGCTCGTCGGTGGGTGGCCCTAGCTCTCCACAGACCCGGGGGTCACGTTGCTCTGAAAGGGGGTTGGCGCTACACGTAGGGACTTCGCTAGGGAGATCCATGGCCGGAGCCGCGGTGGTTTGTAAGAGATTTAAGTTCGTGACGCCACCCACGGGTTGTGGTGAATGGATGGACACCACCGCTGCCGTTAACTAGGCTCCCGGGGACGGTGTTGCGCAGCTTGGTGTTAACCCCCTCTGTGGGTAGGGGGATGGTGGTCCCGAGGGCGCGAGGGAGGTGCTGAGGCGAGGGGACGGATGCGTGCTGGGGTGTCGGTGCGGTGCGGCGCGGTGTGCGGCCCGAAGGCACTGTTGTACTCACTATGAGAAAACACGCTGAAGTGTCTGGTAAACCAAACAAGATGGTGAACGGTGCCCGCAGAAGGCTGCAGTTTCCCTTTAACAGGTTGGTGGTTTCCGTCCGCCTTTCTCCTGCACCTCTCTGTTGTAAAAGTTGTGACTCTTATGCCTAAGCAATGGTAGTCCGCTCCCCGGCTTGCTGTGTGTCGGGAGAACCCTGTGTGCCCGCAGACGCTCGCCCCTTGGGTCTCTATGCCTTGGCGGTGGCTTTACCCTAATCGTTGGGCTGTTGTCTTCAGTCGGGTCTTGTGTGGGAAAGGTCCTAAAGTCCAGTCCTCAATCAGTTGATTCGACTTAGCCTAGTTGTTTCTGGGCCTCGTACTGGGTCTGAGTACCTCCTGGGGCTCCGGTTTCCAATCGGTTCCCCGGTTCGGTACCGGCGGGCTACCGCCCGTCCCCGGTCCGTACGGTTCCACCGGCTGTAATCCCAGCTCCTGCAACCGGCCATCACCATCTGCCTCTTTGCTAGAGGTGACTGGGCTCCAACCCAGACACCTGGTGTAGACTTTGGCAGGCCTGAGCACAGGTCTGCCCTTGAACTTGACTCCACTGTCAAGACTAATCTCAACTGTTTTCCCGCCTCCGGGCATGTGAACTCCTCGGTGGGCGGAGCCAACCACCTGGCTCCACCCCCTGGTGTGAACATCAAACCCAGAGGGTGGTGACAAAGGTTTGTAGTTTGGCTGCTGTCACCTTTTTAGGGGAGGGGGTGTGTGTGCATGGGGCTACCTGGGACGACCTGACTAGTCCAGGGCGTCACACAATCACCACTGCCTGGCACCGGTATTCACCCCATCCCAGCGGGTGACAGTGTGAAAGTGCAGCACACAGAATATGCTGTGAGCTCCACAAAGATGGTGGCGATCTCCTCCCTCTGCTGTGATCTGGACAGTCCAGTGGGCATGTCTAGCTTACAGCAGAAGCTGTCTATGTGTTGGAGAATAGGGTGGGAGCCCAACAATCAGAATCAATGCACAGGGGGCTGCAATAAATGAGGTAACTGTCGTTACACACAGAGGATCCAAGATGGTAGCCCCCAGTGTTTAATGACAAGAAAAGCAACAAGAGGAGTTAGAGCTCTCCTCGTAAATTTAATATACTTACAGCAACAAGAGGGCAACTGATCCAGTCAGCTCAGGCGAAAGAATCTAATGCACTGACAGAATGCAGCCAAACCCCTCAATAATGATGGAGGCTTCACAGGTGCAAGGTAAAGCAATCACTCACACGCTACCAATCATGGAGGGGGTGATGCTAGATGATAAAATTGCCCCCAGTGTTTCAGTAAAAAATAAAATTAAATAAAAAATAAACAGTGAGTTTAATTTTGTATTAAAAAAAACTTGATTCCATAATCACTATTATTAATTCAAAAAGAAAAAAACGCAACACCTTACCTTTAAGGTATTAATTTAACTTCCAAGAAATCTGCTCTTTAAAAGTGGAATTCCACACCATTCGTTCAGAGGTTATGAGAGATCTACACAAATCTACCCCGACTTCCTTATCCTGGCTTGGCAGAATTCATTCTATAAAGATGATTACCCTACCAAGATTCCTATATCTATTTTGGTTCCTAATAATCAATGTTAACATAAAAACATTCACTGACAGGGCAAACTCTATATAGCAGGGGCGGAGACTGAGACTGAATATAAGTTTAAAAACTATGTTTCTTCACAAGAGACTAGGAGGCCTGTCCCTGCAAAACTTTGCTCTCTACTACAAGGCTGCAAAAGTAGCCCAAATGGCGGTAATCTCGGCTCTGCACATGGACCCAGGTGGGTTAAACTTGAAAATTCACTTCTGGCTCCCTACTCAATAGCAGGACTCCTATGGAATATGGACCCACTTCCAGACATTTTGAGATAGGTTGCCCCTTTTACTTACCATTCCCTCTGTCTTTGGATACAGCTTAGACAGCACCATAAGCTACAATCCTTTCATAACCCAATGTTCCCCCAGGCCTTGAGACAGGAGCCTTTGCCTGGTGGAAATTCAAAGGAATTAAACCTTGCAACAAATGCGAAACAAAGTAATGTCTAGAATGGATGCAACTCAAATTTCTTCAGAGAACATACTATGTTCGACTAGTCTCAAACTTTTATACCCACATGTCTCAGACCAATGCTTCAGGGGAAGCAACACTACTGGGGATATTAAACATATATGGTGAGACTGTCCCAGAGCCTAAGCTTTCTGGAATAATATAAAGCAGCTCATGCACAATGTCCTAGGAAACTATATGCCTCTTGGCTCTTCTAACCTCCTGTTAGGAGATAAACCTGTGAGACTCTTCAACAAATCATTCCGCCTCCTCTGTTATATTACTATGGGGGCAAAAACCCACTGTGATTCCAAATAAAAAAAAAAATCACTTATCCATCCAAGCAGTTAAGGATAGACTCAATAAGATCTAGCTGTATGAATGCATTGACGCAACACAGTCGGATATTTTAGAAAGTTTTTATGCCATATGGAATCCTTTGAGGGATTTGCATAAAGACGGCGGCATTAACCTATCTCAAGTTTTACACCTATCCCCATGATTTATATTTAACTCTGGATACAGACCTCTGTATGACTACAACCCAGTTACAATGGCATAGGCACATGCTTGTACCTCTCTTCCCCTTTTACCTCCCCCCTCCGCTTATAACTTCTATCTCAGTCTATCTTTTCTCTATTCCACTTCTTTCTTGAATTACCTTATTAGCTTTTATATGTTTTATGATTCCCAAATAAATACATGCAATCAATTATAGTAATCCCCTATAGGGGAGTATATTATCTGTATTGTTGGAAAATTAATAAAAAAATAGTTTGAAACAAAAAAAAAGTAGTTTGTATTTTTTGTGTGGTAAAAAGTCATTTTAATGGAGTCAGCCCCTCCCTCAGTTCCTAAGCATGAAAGAACATCTGGGACTTGGCTGAACCTTGGTGGTTTGGGGGTAAACAATCGGGGTGTGTGTTTGTCTTCTACATGTAATTCTCAGATTGTCCTTATAGTGGAGGTGGGGATAGAGTGCAGGACTGTGAAAATTTATGTATTTGTGAACTGTAGAGCAGGAGTCAGCATGGTGGATGCCATGTTTATAAGAACTCACGGGCTTACCTGCAGTATGTTAACTAAAACCATCTTCATCTATGCCATCGACTCAGCACCACTTGTTTAGGGATCCCAGACACAGATTGTACATTATATAAAGGTGGTGTCACACACAGTGACGACGACAACAACATCGCTGCTACGTCACCATTTTCTGTGACGTTGCAGCGACGTCCCGTCGCTGTCGCTGTGTGTGACATCCAGTAACGAGCTGGCCCCTGCTGTGAGGTCGTTGCTCGTTGCTGAATGTCCTGCTTCATTTTTTCGTCGTCGCTCTCCCGCTGTGAAGCACACATCGCTGTGTGTGATAGCGAGAGAGCGATGAAATGAAGTGAGCAGGGAGCAGGAGCCGGCGTCTGGCAGCTGCGGAAAGCTGTAACCACTGTAAACATCGGGTAACCAAGGGAAGACCTTTCCCTGGTTACCCGATATTTGCCTTCGTTACCAGCCTCCTCCGCTCTTGCTGCTGGTGTCGGCTCCTGCTCTGTGCACATGTAGCTACAGTACACATTGGGTTAATTAACCCGATGTGTACTGTAGCTAGGAGAGCAAGGAGCCAGCGCTAAGCAGTGTGCGCGGCTCCCTGCTCTCTGCACATGTAGCGACGTTATGATCGCTGCTGCATCGCTGTGTTTGACAGCTAAGCAGCGATCATAACAGCGACTTACAAGGTCGCTGTTACGTAACAGAAAATGGTGACGTAACAGCGATGTCGTTGTCGCTGTCGCTATGTGTGAACCCAGCTTAAGACTGAGGGTAAGACCTCTGTAGTATGAAGTAATTTCCTGTGATGTGCTGGAGGGCCTTTCCATTCCTATTGTACTTGGTCTACCATGGTTGATGAAACATAATCCTGTAGTGGATTGGCAATCTAGGGAAATTGTGGAGTTAGGAAATTACTGTCTTGATAACTGCTTAAACACTTGTGGCGCCCCAGGACCTGGTCGCCACAACAGCATTGCCCTTCCAAAGGGTTAATGCTGAGCCTGGAGGTAATTGGGAGGTCCATTGGCCAGCAAGTTTTAACATCCAACGCAGTTCTCCCTCCGGCCAGCAGGGGGAGCTCTGAACCTGGAATTCCAGGGAGCCTTCCCCAAGTCTGACCTGAGGGAGGAAGTAGCGGTCAGTCTGTAGAGAGAAGCAGAAGTGAACAGACGCAGAGTGTGCTGTCCTGTGGATCTGGGGCCTGGAGCTGGAGCAGCTTGGCCCAGGGAAGCAGGAGTAGCAGAGAGGCAGAGAAGAGACTCGGACATCGGAGTCTGTGGCCGCCAGGGTCTAACATACTCCCTGGCAGCCGAATCCGAAGGGCAGGAGAGCTGCAAGCACCTGGCCCATATACATCCCGAAGATACAGCTGCGGCATCAGGGCCCGGTGCAGACTCCAGCCGAGAGCACCAGAGAGGGCCTGCACAGCCTGCTACAAAGGGAAAGGGACGTGCCATCAGTCCCAGCAGCAAAGAGGGCCATTGCTGGATTCAGAAAAGCAGGGTCCTATTATAACCAAGAAAAGCACAGGAGTAGGCCTCATACTCAGCTGGCCAGAAAGACTACCCCGAGTACCTCCAGGCCGACCGGATCCCCATCACCACCTGTAACGGTCTCCCAGGGCTGGACTGTTTCCAAAGTAAAAGAGGAAAAGGTAAAAGAGACTGTTGTTTGTGCCTGGTTCTTTCATTGCCTGTCGGCCCTGCACCGCGGTAGCCACACAACACCATAGACTTCCACGAGCACTAACCGTGTCCCCGGGGCTCCGCTCCACCTGTGGGGAGCAGTACCACCCTCGCTGCTATATCATCACCCCGGAGACCTCCCACAGCAGCGGCGGCTTACTAGCCGCAGACCACAGGTGGCGTCACGAACGTAAACTTTATTCACCAAGCCACATATTTTACTGACACCCACCAGGGCCACGGAGCCGGACCCAGCCACCACTGACTACCACCGGACTAGTCTGGCCCGGCACCGGGTGTCCCATTGCCCTGGGGTGGGCGAGTCAACTTTTGGCGTCACGAACAGGATTTCGTGCCCGATCCCACCGGGTACTGTGCGCCTGCAGAAATTGTGCTTAAAAGACTGCGTTACTGTTTGCAAACTGCCGCCGCCATTAGCCTCGCCGAGCGCAGGAGGAAAGGGGGTGTGCCTGACAAAGAGCGCGAAGGGAGCGCGCCATCAGAGCAGAGCGCCGTTAACCCCGCGCGACCCAGAAGTGAATTTGAAAAGTGAACGGAGCCTGGTAAGGTCCACTAAGGGGGAGGAAGATGTCCGACTCAGAGGGAGAGCAGGTGGCTGCCATAGCCCGAGGCGCCGCAGCACCGGCCGAAGCAATCCCAGTCGCCACCGCCCCAGCCCCCGCTGTAGCGCCGGTAATGCCGATCACAATGCCGTACATCCCGGGAGCAGAATGGCTGCCGCAGTACTCCGGGGAGTCACATACCTTGAGCGACTTCAGAGAAAGGCTGCACAGCTTGTTCCGGGTGTATCCGCTGACTGAGAGCCACAAGGTGGGCATATTAATGGGGCAGCTAGCCGGCGCGGCCCAGCGTGAAGTGAAGTCCTGGCCTGATACAGATAAAGGGACACCGACACAGATACTGGCCAAGCTAAAGAGTACTTTTGACACCCGCAACGCAGCAGAAATAAAGATGAGATTCTTTGGGTGCAAGCAGCGGGCCACAGACAGCATACGGGACTATGCCTTAAACTTGCAGGAGGCCCTGAAAGCAGTTAAACAGGTGGACCCAGAGAGTGTACGTGAAGAAGACAAACTCCTAACTGAGCAGTTCATAGAGGGGCTCCTGTCAGATGCCCACAGGACACAGCTGCGTATCATGGTCCTGCAGAACCCTGCTCTGGACTTTGCAAAGTTTAAGGACCAGGCCATCCGGGTACTGAGAGAATCTACACCAAACGACCCAGTACCCCTCCGGCCTCTTGCTATCACGTAGCCCGGGGTGGTGCCTGCAAAACGAGCCGCTGCAGGGGCTGAGGCGCAGTCCCTGGATAAGGATCCCACTGCAGAGCTCAGACAGCAGGTCCAGGAGCTGACCAAGACTGTAGCTGCCCTTGCCAAGACCGTGCAGTCTCTACAAGTGACCCCATCGCCTGCAAGAATCGAGTTGGCCTCCAGCCCAGATGACGTCCCATGGATGCGACAGAGGAGGATTCCGCCGACCCGAGGAAAAGACAGAGACCGGTATGATTCAACAGGACAACCGATCTGCCGCCGCTGCAGCCAGGCGGACCACATTGCACGACACTGTCCTTTGAATGGGCCGAGCCTGGGGCCAGGAGCCAACCCCCAGGTGTAAGGAAGCCCGGCTCAACCCCCAGCCGCAGCAAGTATGTGGGAGGACGCCCGGTCCTTCCTATTGTGCTGGATGGGATCCCTTTGAATGCCCTCCTGGATACGGGGTCCCAGGTAACAACCATCCCTTATAAACTGTACAAAAGATATTGGGCTGATTCAGACATTGACCATGGCCCAGATGATGATTTAACAATTGTGGCCAGTAATGGTCAGCCCTTACCTCAAATTGGGTACAAAGAAGTAACCATTAAAGTGGGGCGGGTAGAATTGCCATGTCAGGGGATGATAATTGTAGATATTGATCGCAAAGAATCTGACCCACTGCTAACCATTGGTACAAATGTGATAGAAAATTGTATTGCCGAAATGATAATTTTGTTGCAACAGGCGTCTGAAACTGCCAGCTCCGGGCAGCAGCGTGCCCTACAGAGAGAGATCAGAGCCCTGATGAGGAGGCAGCAGGTAGAGCTGGCCGGAGGAGAAATTGGCAGTGTGAGGGTAAGTGACCCCCTCCCCATTGCAATACCCCCAAGAAGTGAAATGTTGATATGGTGTCGGGCAGCAATAGGCCTCAAGGGTCAGGATTACCATGCCTTGGTAGAACCGGTGTATTCAGACAGTAGGCCTGGAGTCCTGATAGCCAGAGGGGTAGCAGACGTCCGCAAGGGGAGAGTGCCCGTCCGTGTCCTGAATTGTGGGGAGGAGGGGTCCAAATTGCACCGGTACGCCACTGTAGCAAAACTGTACACTGTCAGCAACAATACCATCAAAGCAGTGGAACCCTAGATCCCGTCCGACCAGGCAGAAGACAATGGCTCCAAGGGGCAGCTGGAAGACTGGTGCCAAAAATTACATGCGGGCACCGACTCCACCCCCTCACACCAAAAGCATGGGGTTTACCGGGTGGTACAGGAGTACGAGCGGGTCTTCAGCAAACACCCCCTAGATTTTGGGCAGGTGAAAGGGGTTAAACATCAAATCCCCATGGGTGATCATCATCCCATTAAAGAGAGATACCGCCCTGTACCCCCCGCACAGTATCAGCGTGCCAAAGAGATGTTACGGGAAATGAAGGAGGCTGGGGTTTTCAGAGATAGTTGTAGCTCCTAGGCAGCTCCACTAGTGCTCTTAAAGAAAAAAGATGGTACCATGAGAATGTGCGTAGATTACAGGCAAATTAACCGCATTACACATAAAGATGCTTATCCACTACCCAGAATAGAGGAGTCACTAACAGCCTTAAAGTCAGCTAACTATTTCTCCACCTTGGATCTCACCAGTGGGTATTGGCAGGTTCCCGTGGCAGAGGCGGACAAGGTGAAGACTGCATTCACGACACCAATGGGCCTCTGCGAGTTCAACTGTATGCCATTCGGGCTCTGCAACGCCCCAGGGACATTCCAAAGGTTGATGGAGTGCTGCTTGGGCCACCACAACTTTGAAACCGTGCTGTTCTACCTGGATGACGTCATAGTCTACTCCAAGACTTATGAAGACCACCTGAGGCACTTAGCAGAAGTGTTTGAGTCTTTGTCGAAATATGGCCTGAAGATCAAGCCATCCAAATGTCACCTCTTGAAGCCAGAGGTACAGTACCTGGGTCATGTGGTCAGCGCAGAAGGTGTGGCACCTGATCCGGAGAAAGTCACCGTGATCACGGACTGGCCAAGACCCACGACGGTAAAAGAGGTGCGGCAGTTCCTTGGGCTGGTGGGCTACTACCGAAGGTTCATCGATGGTTTCACAAAGATAGCAGCGCCCCTTCAAGATCTCCTGGTGGGCCAGCCAAAGCAGGCTAAGAAGCAGAGCCCTCCATTTGAATGGAGCAGCCAAATAGAAACATCCTTTGTCCGGCTGAAAGGGGCTCTCACGGGAGAAGAAATTCTGGCCTAACCTGACTACAGCCAGCCGTTTGTACTGTATACAGACGCCAGCAACGTGGGACTGGGAGCAGTTCTGTCCCAGGTGCAGGGAGGCAGAGAGAAGGTAATAGCTTACGCCAGTAGGAAGCTGCGGCCCACAGAAAGGAATCCAGAAAACTACAGTTCCTTCAAGCTGGAGTTCCTCGCTATTGTTTGGGCGGTGACTGAACGCTTCAAGCACTATCTGGCATCGGCCAAGTTCACCATCTTCACGGACAACAATCCGTTGACACATCTGGCAACAGCCAAGTTAGGTGCGTTGGAACAGCGGTGGATGGCCCGGCTGCCTAACTTCGACTTTACCATCAAGTACCGGGCTGGCAAGAAGAATAACAATGCTGATGCGCTGTCCAGAATGCCTCACTTACCCGAGTCTGGAGAAGACCTGGATGAACTCGAAGAGAAAGAGTTACCGGCTTTCCATCACCAAGGTGTTTCCCAGTGTGAGCATGCTGTAGGAGTGAAGCGCTCGAGCCAGCACGAGGTCTCGGTCAACCCATTACTCCACCATAATTGGGAAGAGACACAGAACGGTGACCCGGCCGTGCGATTGGTCAAAGAAAAGCTAGCACAAGCTGAGACCCATCTTGGCCCAGATGCTCCAGAAGAAGCCCAGCAGCTGTGGAAGGAGAGAGGACGACTGTTCACCTACCAAGGCAAGCTCTGCAAGAGATATGTCAACTGGCGAACGAATGAACTTGTCTGGCAGATAGTGGTCCCGCAGAGGGATGCTCCAATGGTCCTAGCAGCTTATCATGATAATGCAGGACACTTCGGGTGGAAGAAGTTGGAGACCCTACTCCGTGATCGGTTCTACTGGGTGCACATGAGAAAGACAGTCGAGAAGTGGTGCCGAGACTGTGGTCCGTGTAACCTGAGGCGGAAAGATGATGCCAGCCAGAGGTCTCCCCTACAGCCAATTGTCACGAAGCAGCCCCTGGAGTTGGTGGCCCTGGACCACGTGAAGTTAACACCAAGCCGGTCAGGCTATGTGTACGCCCTCACCATTGTGGACCATTACTCTCGTTTCCTGGTAGTAGTGCCCGTGAAGGACCAGACAACCAGAACAGCAGCGAGAGCATTTCAGGCCTACTTTTGTCGACCTCACGGTTACCCTGAAAGGGTACTGACTGATCAGGGTCCTGCATTCGAGGCAGAAGTGTTCCAAGAGTTCTGTAACATGTATAGTTGTAAGAAAATCAGAACCACACCGTACCAACCCCAAACCAATGGATTGTGCGAGAAGATGAACCATGTAATTATTGATATGCTCAAGACTCTACCTTTGGAAGAAAGAAACCAATGGCCAGAAAAGTTACCAGATCTGGTAGACTTGTACAACCATATCCCGGTAAATTCGACCAACTGCAGCCCTGCTTACCTGATGCGAGCCAGACCTGGCAAGTTACCTGTAGACTTTGAGATGGGGACTGTGTCACCTGAGGCGGTTCAGGAAATAGAGGATTGGGATACAGAGCGGCAGCAGCAGTACCGTAAGGTCCAGGAATGCGTAGAAAGGAGCCTATCTCAAGCGAGAACGAGACAAGAGCAGCATTACAATCAAACAGCCCCAGCAACTCCCTTAGCACCTGGAGAACAAGTCCTCAAGAAGAAGTGGAGGGCGCATAAATTGGATGATCAGTGGGAGAATGAACCCTACACCATTATCCCCTCCAACTTTGACAATAGTA
This sequence comes from Anomaloglossus baeobatrachus, assembly GCF_048569485.1. NCBI lineage: Eukaryota > Metazoa > Chordata > Amphibia > Anura > Aromobatidae > Anomaloglossus > Anomaloglossus baeobatrachus. Next base: position 131,506,113 of record NC_134356.1, read on the forward strand.
AGGTATGCCTCATAAGCTAGGATGAAGGCAAGACCTATCAAGCAGTTTCTCAAGACCGCCTGAAAGCGTGCCCTGAACGGTGCAGGATCCAAAGGGAAGGGGAAGAAGTACAAGAAAGTCCCCAAAGTCAAGAAAAAGAGGAGGAGATGATCCAAACAATCCTTGGAAAATTCCCCAAAACTTGGACCCGAATAAACAATGCCATAGTGGTACCAGTTTTGCTGTTCCCGCAGTTGGTCGAGCCAGAAACAGAAGAGGTTCCAGATCCACCTAAAGAACCATCCGCTCCAACACAAGAGGACACGCCAGCAGTTGAACAGGAGGTTCAACCCCCTGCCAGTGGCGAACCTGCCGTACCCTTGGCGAATCTGAGATCCCGTAGGCAACCAACGTGCATCCCTGTCAGGGTTAGGCCTACCAATAACACGGGGGGGCAGACACTCGAAGTAGTCAGGGACAAACCCCAGAGCTACGCCGGTCCCAACGTAGCACTCGGGGACAGCCCCCTCCAAGGTATAGAACATAGAAAATAAAATACCTAACAGAATGTAAATAGTTATGTGAAATGTCTGTCATGTTATGTATAATATGCTTTTTGTCTTAGGTGATTAAGTAAATGGACAATTGGGTCACTGGACTATGGGTGGCCAACACTCTAATTGTTCATAGTTAGCACCAGTGTGCTCAACACCCTTGAAGAAAAACCCGTCCGGCGTGCATAGAGTGGGGTCATCAATGCTCTGACGCATGCCCAGAGCCTACGTTGGGGGTTTGATCGCGGCGGGTCCCCCATGGAGCAGTGTAATGGACACCCGGCGGGGAGCCACACTGGACTCTATAGTAGTGTTTAAGTTGTAACGTTTAAGTAATGCGCCTCCCACAATGGGATGAAATGTTGTAACCTGTTTTGTTTTTGTTTCTACAGTCCGGGAGTACTGAATTTAACTAAGGGGGAGTGTGGCGCCCCAGGACCTGGTCGCCACAACAGCATTTCCCTTCCAAAGGGTTAATGCTGAGCCTGGAGGTAATTGGGAGGTCCATTGGCCAGCAAGTTTTAACATCCAACGTAGTTCTCCCTCCGGCCAGCAGGGGGAGCTCTGAACCTGGAATTCCAGGGAGCCTTCCCCAAGTCTGACCTGAGGGAGGAAGTAGCGGTCAGTCTGTAGAGAGAAGCAGAAGTGAACAGACGCAGAGTGTGCTGTCCTGTGGATCTGGGGCCTGGAGCTGGAGCAGCTTGGCCCAGGGAAGCAGGAGTAGCAGAGAGGCAGAGAAGAGACTCGGACATCGGAGTCTGTGGCCGCCAGGGTCTAACATACTCCCTGGCAGCCGAATCCGAAGGGCAGGAGAGCTGCAAGCACCTGGCCCATATACATCCCGAAGATACAGCTGCGGCATCAGGGCCCGGTGCAGACTCCAGCCGAGAGCACCAGAGAGGGCCTGCACAGCCTGCTACAAAGGGAAAGGGACGTGCCATCAGTCCCAGCAGCAAAGAGGGCCATTGCTGGATTCAGAAAAGCAGGGTCCTATTATAACCAAGAAAAGCACAGGAGTAGGCCTCATACTCAGCTGGCCAGAAAGACTACCCCGAGTACCTCCAGGCCGACCGGATCCCCATCACCACCTGTAACGGTCTCCCAGGGCTGGACTGTTTCCAAAGTAAAAGAGGAAAAGGTAAAAGAGACTGTTGTTTGTGCCTGGTTCTTTCATTGCCTGTCGGCCCTGCACCGCGGTAGCCACACAACACCATAGACTTCCACGAGCACTAACCGTGTCCCCGGGGCTCCGCTCCACCTGTGGGGAGCAGTACCACCCTCGCTGCTATATCATCACCCCGGAGACCTCCCACAGCAGCGGCGGCTTACTAGCCGCAGACCACAGGTGGCGTCACGAACGTAAACTTTATTCACCAAGCCACATATTTTACTGACACCCACCAGGGCCACGGAGCCGGACCCAGCCACCACTGACTACCACCGGACTAGTCTGGCCCGGCACCGGGTGTCCCATTGCCCTGGGGTGGGCGAGTCAACTTTTGGCGTCACGAACAGGATTTCGTGCCCGATCCCACCGGGTACTGTGCGCCTGCAGAAATTGTGCTTAAAAGACTGCGTTACTGTTTGCAAACTGCCGCCGCCATTAGCCTCGCCGAGCGCAGGAGGAAAGGGGGTGTGCCTGACAAAGAGCGCGAAGGGAGCGCGCCATCAGAGCAGAGCGCCGTTAACCCCGCGCGACCCAGAAGTGAATTTGAAAAGTGAACGGAGCCTGGTAAGGTCCACTAAGGGGGAGGAAGATGTCCGACTCAGAGGGAGAGCAGGTGGCTGCCATAGCCCGAGGCGCCGCAGCACCGGCCGAAGCAATCCCAGTCGCCACCGCCCCAGCCCCCGCTGTAGCGCCGGTAATGCCGATCACAATGCCGTACATCCCGGGAGCAGAATGGCTGCCGCAGTACTCCGGGGAGTCACATACCTTGAGCGACTTCAGAGAAAGGCTGCACAGCTTGTTCCGGGTGTATCCGCTGACTGAGAGCCACAAGGTGGGCATATTAATGGGGCAGCTAGCCGGCGCGGCCCAGCGTGAAGTGAAGTCCTGGCCTGATACAGATAAAGGGACACCGACACAGATACTGGCCAAGCTAAAGAGTACTTTTGACACCCGCAACGCAGCAGAAATAAAGATGAGATTCTTTGGGTGCAAGCAGCGGGCCACAGACAGCATACGGGACTATGCCTTAAACTTGCAGGAGGCCCTGAAAGCAGTTAAACAGGTGGACCCAGAGAGTGTACGTGAAGAAGACAAACTCCTAACTGAGCAGTTCATAGAGGGGCTCCTGTCAGATGCCCACAGGACACAGCTGCGTATCATGGTCCTGCAGAACCCTGCTCTGGACTTTGCAAAGTTTAAGGACCAGGCCATCCGGGTACTGAGAGAATCTACACCAAACGACCCAGTACCCCTCCGGCCTCTTGCTATCACGTAGCCCGGGGTGGTGCCTGCAAAACGAGCCGCTGCAGGGGCTGAGGCGCAGTCCCTGGATAAGGATCCCACTGCAGAGCTCAGACAGCAGGTCCAGGAGCTGACCAAGACTGTAGCTGCCCTTGCCAAGACCGTGCAGTCTCTACAAGTGACCCCATCGCCTGCAAGAATCGAGTTGGCCTCCAGCCCAGATGACGTCCCATGGATGCGACAGAGGAGGATTCCGCCGACCCGAGGAAAAGACAGAGACCGGTATGATTCAACAGGACAACCGATCTGCCGCCGCTGCAGCCAGGCGGACCACATTGCACGACACTGTCCTTTGAATGGGCCGAGCCTGGGGCCAGGAGCCAACCCCCAGGTGTAAGGAAGCCCGGCTCAACCCCCAGCCGCAGCAAGTATGTGGGAGGACGCCCGGTCCTTCCTATTGTGCTGGATGGGATCCCTTTGAATGCCCTCCTGGATACGGGGTCCCAGGTAACAACCATCCCTTATAAACTGTACAAAAGATATTGGGCTGATTCAGACATTGACCATGGCCCAGATGATGATTTAACAATTGTGGCCAGTAATGGTCAGCCCTTACCTCAAATTGGGTACAAAGAAGTAACCATTAAAGTGGGGCGGGTAGAATTGCCATGTCAGGGGATGATAATTGTAGATATTGATCGCAAAGAATCTGACCCACTGCTAACCATTGGTACAAATGTGATAGAAAATTGTATTGCCGAAATGATAATTTTGTTGCAACAGGCGTCTGAAACTGCCAGCTCCGGGCAGCAGCGTGCCCTACAGAGAGAGATCAGAGCCCTGATGAGGAGGCAGCAGGTAGAGCTGGCCGGAGGAGAAATTGGCAGTGTGAGGGTAAGTGACCCCCTCCCCATTGCAATACCCCCAAGAAGTGAAATGTTGATATGGTGTCGGGCAGCAATAGGCCTCAAGGGTCAGGATTACCATGCCTTGGTAGAACCGGTGTATTCAGACAGTAGGCCTGGAGTCCTGATAGCCAGAGGGGTAGCAGACGTCCGCAAGGGGAGAGTGCCCGTCCGTGTCCTGAATTGTGGGGAGGAGGGGTCCAAATTGCACCGGTACGCCACTGTAGCAAAACTGTACACTGTCAGCAACAATACCATCAAAGCAGTGGAACCCTAGATCCCGTCCGACCAGGCAGAAGACAATGGCTCCAAGGGGCAGCTGGAAGACTGGTGCCAAAAATTACATGCGGGCACCGACTCCACCCCCTCACACCAAAAGCATGGGGTTTACCGGGTGGTACAGGAGTACGAGCGGGTCTTCAGCAAACACCCCCTAGATTTTGGGCAGGTGAAAGGGGTTAAACATCAAATCCCCATGGGTGATCATCATCCCATTAAAGAGAGATACCGCCCTGTACCCCCCGCACAGTATCAGCGTGCCAAAGAGATGTTACGGGAAATGAAGGAGGCTGGGGTTTTCAGAGATAGTTGTAGCTCCTAGGCAGCTCCACTAGTGCTCTTAAAGAAAAAAGATGGTACCATGAGAATGTGCGTAGATTACAGGCAAATTAACCGCATTACACATAAAGATGCTTATCCACTACCCAGAATAGAGGAGTCACTAACAGCCTTAAAGTCAGCTAACTATTTCTCCACCTTGGATCTCACCAGTGGGTATTGGCAGGTTCCCGTGGCAGAGGCGGACAAGGTGAAGACTGCATTCACGACACCAATGGGCCTCTGCGAGTTCAACTGTATGCCATTCGGGCTCTGCAACGCCCCAGGGACATTCCAAAGGTTGATGGAGTGCTGCTTGGGCCACCACAACTTTGAAACCGTGCTGTTCTACCTGGATGACGTCATAGTCTACTCCAAGACTTATGAAGACCACCTGAGGCACTTAGCAGAAGTGTTTGAGTCTTTGTCGAAATATGGCCTGAAGATCAAGCCATCCAAATGTCACCTCTTGAAGCCAGAGGTACAGTACCTGGGTCATGTGGTCAGCGCAGAAGGTGTGGCACCTGATCCGGAGAAAGTCACCGTGATCACGGACTGGCCAAGACCCACGACGGTAAAAGAGGTGCGGCAGTTCCTTGGGCTGGTGGGCTACTACCGAAGGTTCATCGATGGTTTCACAAAGATAGCAGCGCCCCTTCAAGATCTCCTGGTGGGCCAGCCAAAGCAGGCTAAGAAGCAGAGCCCTCCATTTGAATGGAGCAGCCAAATAGAAACATCCTTTGTCCGGCTGAAAGGGGCTCTCACGGGAGAAGAAATTCTGGCCTAACCTGACTACAGCCAGCCGTTTGTACTGTATACAGACGCCAGCAACGTGGGACTGGGAGCAGTTCTGTCCCAGGTGCAGGGAGGCAGAGAGAAGGTAATAGCTTACGCCAGTAGGAAGCTGCGGCCCACAGAAAGGAATCCAGAAAACTACAGTTCCTTCAAGCTGGAGTTCCTCGCTATTGTTTGGGCGGTGACTGAACGCTTCAAGCACTATCTGGCATCGGCCAAGTTCACCATCTTCACGGACAACAATCCGTTGACACATCTGGCAACAGCCAAGTTAGGTGCGTTGGAACAGCGGTGGATGGCCCGGCTGCCTAACTTCGACTTTACCATCAAGTACCGGGCTGGCAAGAAGAATAACAATGCTGATGCGCTGTCCAGAATGCCTCACTTACCCGAGTCTGGAGAAGACCTGGATGAACTCGAAGAGAAAGAGTTACCGGCTTTCCATCACCAAGGTGTTTCCCAGTGTGAGCATGCTGTAGGAGTGAAGCGCTCGAGCCAGCACGAGGTCTCGGTCAACCCATTACTCCACCATAATTGGGAAGAGACACAGAACGGTGACCCGGCCGTGCGATTGGTCAAAGAAAAGCTAGCACAAGCTGAGACCCATCTTGGCCCAGATGCTCCAGAAGAAGCCCAGCAGCTGTGGAAGGAGAGAGGACGACTGTTCACCTACCAAGGCAAGCTCTGCAAGAGATATGTCAACTGGCGAACGAATGAACTTGTCTGGCAGATAGTGGTCCCGCAGAGGGATGCTCCAATGGTCCTAGCAGCTTATCATGATAATGCAGGACACTTCGGGTGGAAGAAGTTGGAGACCCTACTCCGTGATCGGTTCTACTGGGTGCACATGAGAAAGACAGTCGAGAAGTGGTGCCGAGACTGTGGTCCGTGTAACCTGAGGCGGAAAGATGATGCCAGCCAGAGGTCTCCCCTACAGCCAATTGTCACGAAGCAGCCCCTGGAGTTGGTGGCCCTGGACCACGTGAAGTTAACACCAAGCCGGTCAGGCTATGTGTACGCCCTCACCATTGTGGACCATTACTCTCGTTTCCTGGTAGTAGTGCCCGTGAAGGACCAGACAACCAGAACAGCAGCGAGAGCATTTCAGGCCTACTTTTGTCGACCTCACGGTTACCCTGAAAGGGTACTGACTGATCAGGGTCCTGCATTCGAGGCAGAAGTGTTCCAAGAGTTCTGTAACATGTATAGTTGTAAGAAAATCAGAACCACACCGTACCAACCCCAAACCAATGGATTGTGCGAGAAGATGAACCATGTAATTATTGATATGCTCAAGACTCTACCTTTGGAAGAAAGAAACCAATGGCCAGAAAAGTTACCAGATCTGGTAGACTTGTACAACCATATCCCGGTAAATTCGACCAACTGCAGCCCTGCTTACCTGATGCGAGCCAGACCTGGCAAGTTACCTGTAGACTTTGAGATGGGGACTGTGTCACCTGAGGCGGTTCAGGAAATAGAGGATTGGGATACAGAGCGGCAGCAGCAGTACCGTAAGGTCCAGGAATGCGTAGAAAGGAGCCTATCTCAAGCGAGAACGAGACAAGAGCAGCATTACAATCAAACAGCCCCAGCAACTCCCTTAGCACCTGGAGAACAAGTCCTCAAGAAGAAGTGGAGGGCGCATAAATTGGATGATCAGTGGGAGAATGAACCCTACACCATTATCCCCTCCAACTTTGACAATAGTAAGGTATGCCTCATAAGCTAGGATGAAGGCAAGACCTATCAAGCAGTTTCTCAAGACCGCCTGAAAGCGTGCCCTGAACGGTGCAGGATCCAAAGGGAAGGGGAAGAAGTACAAGAAAGTCCCCAAAGTCAAGAAAAAGAGGAGGAGATGATCCAAACAATCCTTGGAAAATTCCCCAAAACTTGGACCCGAATAAACAATGCCATAGTGGTACCAGTTTTGCTGTTCCCGCAGTTGGTCGAGCCAGAAACAGAAGAGGTTCCAGATCCACCTAAAGAACCATCCGCTCCAACACAAGAGGACACGCCAGCAGTTGAACAGGAGGTTCAACCCCCTGCCAGTGGCGAACCTGCCGTACCCTTGGCGAATCTGAGATCCCGTAGGCAACCAACGTGCATCCCTGTCAGGGTTAGGCCTACCAATAACACGGGGGGGGCAGACACTCGAAGTAGTCAGGGACAAACCCCAGAGCTACGCCGGTCCCAACGTAGCACTCGGGGACAGCCCCCTCCAAGGTATAGAACATAGAAAATAAAATACCTAACAGAATGTAAATAGTTATGTGAAATGTCTGTCATGTTATGTATAATATGCTTTTTGTCTTAGGTGATTAAGTAAATGGACAATTGGGTCACTGGACTATGGGTGGCCAACACTCTAATTGTTCATAGTTAGCACCAGTGTGCTCAACACCCTTGAAGAAAAACCCGTCCGGCGTGCATAGAGTGGGGTCATCAATGCTCTGACGCATGCCCAGAGCCTACGTTGGGGGTTTGATCGCGGCGGGTCCCCCATGGAGCAGTGTAATGGACACCCGGCGGGGAGCCACACTGGACTCTATAGTAGTGTTTAAGTTGTAACGTTTAAGTAATGCGCCTCCCACAATGGGATGAAATGTTGTAACCTGTTTTGTTTTTGTTTCTACAGTCCGGGAGTACTGAATTTAACTAAGGGGGAGTGTGGCGCCCCAGGACCTGGTCGCCACAACAGCATTGCCCTTCCAAAGGGTTAATGCTGAGCCTGGAGGTAATTGGGAGGTCCATTGGCCAGCAAGTTTTAACATCCAACGTAGTTCTCCCTCCGGCCAGCAGGGGGAGCTCTGAACCTGGAATTCCAGGGAGCCTTCCCCAAGTCTGACCTGAAGGAGGAAGTAGCGGTCAGTCTGTAGAAAGAAGCAGAAGTGAACAGACGCAGAGTGTGCTGTCCTGTGGATCTGGGGCCTGGAGCTGGAGCAGCTTGGCCCAGGGAAGCAGGAGTAGCAGAGAGGCAGAGAAGAGACTCGGACATCGGAGTCTGTGGCCGCCAGGATCTAACATACTCCCTGGCAGCCGAATCCGAAGGGCAGGAGAGCTGCAAGCACCTGGCCCATATACATCCCGAAGATACAGCTGCGGCATCAGGGCCCGGTGCAGACTCCAGCCGAGAGCACCAGAGAGGGCCTGCACAGCCTGCTACAAAGGGAAAGGGACGTGCCATCAGTCCCAGCAGCAAAGAGGGCCATTGCTGGATTCAGAAAAGCAGGGTCCTATTATAACCAAGAAAAGCACAGGAGTAGGCCTCATACTCAGCTGGCCAGAAAGACTACCCCGAGTACCTCCAGGCCGACCGGATCCCCATCACCACCTGTAACGGTCTCCCAGGGCTGGACTGTTTACAAAGTAAAAGAGGAAAATGTAAAAGAAACTGTTGTTTGTGCCTGGTTCTTTCATTGCCTGTCGGCCCTGCACCTCGGTAGCCACACAACACCATAGACTTCCACGAGCACTAACCGTGTCCCCGGGGCTCCGCTCCACCTGTGGGGAGCAGTACCACCCTCGCTGCTATATCATCACCATGGAGACCTCCCACAGCAGCGGCGGCTTACTAGCCGCAGACCACAGGTGGCGTCACGAAAGTAAACTTTATTCACCAAGCCACATATTTTACTGACACCCACCAGGGCCACGGAACTGGGCCCAGCCACCACTGACTACCACCGGACTAGTCTGGCCCGGCACCGGGTGTCCCATTGCCCTGGGGTGGGCGAGTCACACTTTCTTCTCTGCAGTCTTTATGGAGACCTTACCTGCTTCTTTGTCTGGTTTTGAGGATGTATTTTCAGAGAGGGGGTGTCAAGATTTGCCTCCCCTTTGGGAATGCAAATTCCCCATTAACCTGCTTCCTGGAGCAAAACTACCCAAATGCAGACTATAACCTTTCTGGTTCAGAGTGTCAAGCCATGAAAGATTACATTGGTGAGAGTCTGGAGAAGAGACATATCAGAACCTCCTCTTCATCCGTGGCAGCAGGGTTCTTCTTCATTAAGAAGAAAGATGAGAGTCTCCGCCCTGGATTAGATTTTTGGCATTGAATCAGATTTTCGTCCAAGACCTATATCCTGTTCCTCTGATTACGGATTTATTCAACCAGATTGTCGGAGCTAAATGGTTCTCCAAGTTGGACTGAAGGGGGTTAGAATTAGAGAAGGAAATGAATGAAAAATTACTTTCAATACACCTGAGGGGCATTTTGAAACATTTGGTGGAAAGGTTTGTGGTGGTTTATTTGGACAATATCTTGATCTACTAATCCGATATAGAAGATTTTAAGAGATAACAAACCATATGACAAACTAAAGAGGCGTGTTTTCACTGTCCAAGAGGTGCACGTCATCATTTTCTAACTAGACTTCCATAGACGCAGTAGAAATTATGAAGTTTTGAGGTCTTGTTCTTCACATAGGGATACAGAGGCATCCAGAAGTTCAGCAATATTGGAGAATTGATATTTTATATAAAACTCTAGTGTTTCAGGCCATCCACACAATTTTGCATTTCAGGGATTATACACAGTGTCCACCCCAAGATAACCCAAACTTTAACTGACTTCAAAATTTATCTGGTCACTGATCATTTCAGCAACAAGTTTGCTGAGATGTACATTACGCAAAGGGACATCTGTGTGAATGGATCCCTGATACATTTCAAGGGAAGCCTTAAATTCCAGCAATACCTTTCCAATAAGAGAGCCAGGTTTGGAATTAGACTCTACAAGCTGTGGGAGGAGTACCTCAAGGTACACCCACAGATTTAGGGTTTATGAAGGGAAAAACTGCAGATCCAACCCCTTGAATGCCTTGAAATGGGAGTGGAAGAATTGTGTGGGATTTGGTGCATCCACTGCTGCGTAAGGGTTATCACCTCTACGTAGATAACATTTACAACAGCATTCCACTCCTCAAGTCCCTCTATGCCAAAGCTACCACAGCATGTGGTACTGTGTGCAAAACCACCAGAGAAGCCTACCTAGAACTTTAACCCCTTCACGTCCTTGGACGGATCTATCTGTCCAGGATCGTGTCCCGTTAAGCCCCGCCCCCTGCCGCGGGCAGGCGGTGTGGATCGGCACACATATCAGCTGTTTTCAACAGCTGACATGTGTGCCTGCTAGCCGCGGGTGGAATCGCTTCCACCCGCGGCCATTAACCCCTTAAATCTTGCTGCCAAAGTCTGGAAGCAAGATTTAAATGCGCGCGGCCATGTTTCTTACTTACCGCCGCCCCCACCGGAAGTCACGTGTGTTATCACGTGACTATCGGTGGTTACCATCGTAGCACAGGGTCATGTGATGACGCCTGCTGCTATGATCTTTCACTTTCGTTTTCCCTCGGCCGAGAGCAGAGGGAAAAACAAAGTGAGTGAATCTGCTGTTTACCGCTGTATTGCTGTGATCAGCAGATAGACAATAGCGATCGGATTGCTTACCCTAGGGGGACTAGTAAAATAAAAAAAAAAAGTAAAAAAAAAAGTTTTAAAAAATAAAAATAAAAAAAACCCTAAAAGTTCAAATCACCCCCCTTTCCCCCCATTGAAAATTAAAGGGTTAAAAAATAAATAAATATACACATATTTCATATCGCCGCGTTCAGAAATGCCCGATCTATCAAAATATAAAATCAATTAATCTGATTGGTAAACGGCGTAGTGGCAAAAAAATACCAAACGCCAAAATTACGTTTTTTGGTCGCCGCAAGTTTTACGCAAAATGCAATAACAGGCGATCAAAACGAAGCATCTGCGCAAAAATGGTACCATTATAAACGTCAGCTCGAGACGCAAGAAATAAGCCATCACTGAGCCATAGATCCCAAAAAATAAGAACGCTACGTGTTTCGGAAAATGGCGCAAAACGTGCGCCACTTTTATTGGACAAACTTGTGATTTTTTTTAACCCCTTAGATACAAGTAAACCTATACATGTTTGGTGTCTACAAACTCGCACCGACCTGAGGCATCACATAGATGCATCAGTTTTATCATATAGTAAACACGGTGAATAAAACATCCCAAAAACTATTGTGCGATCACACTTTTTTTGCAGTTTTTCCACACTTGGAATTTTTTTGCTGTTTTCCAGTACAATATATGGTAAAACCTATAGTTTCATTTAAAAGTACAACTCGTCCAAACAAGCCCTCATATGGCAAGATTGACGGAATAATAAAAAAGTTACGGCTCTCGGAAGAAAAGGAGCAAAAAACAAAAACGCAAAAACGGAAAGTGCCCGGGGGCTGAATGGGTTAATTGTACAGCTGCTCAGAAATGGTGATAGCGATAACATGCTTGTCATCAAGTATAAAGACAGAAGGGATGTCCTTTTCTTGACCACAATGTATGGTGATGGAAGCATCCCCCTCACACTGTAATAGATTTATCTACATAATACCAACAAACCAAACTGTATACTGGGGTACAATAAAAACATGGGGGGAGTTGATGATCAAGTCCTCCAGACCTACAGTGCCATGCATAAAGCTACGATGTGGTACAAGAAGCTGGCTGTACACATCATACAGATGGTACTGTATAAGGCTTATGTTACGGGGGCTGTCTGATTATAAAAACCAAAGGGATATCAGACAGTCAGGGTCCACCGTGCAAAGTCTCTGCTGCAGACTATGGCAGAGGATAAGGGGTATCTTGTACTACGGAAGCAGTACTGACACTGATACGTCTCAGTGACACTATCACGGCGTGCACTGTTAAAGTCACAGCGACTACCGTATTTAGCATTAACGTAAAAGGGATAGGTTAATGAGTGAGGAAAAGTATATAAGTGTGCCGCTGTAAATAGTAGTAGCACAAGTGCAGAGTGCAATACCTCTGTTAAAGTCACAGAGGCATATAGTTAGGAAATAAAGCAATTCCTCCCTTACTCGGAGGGTGTGTGGTATGATCTCTGTTAATGGTCACAGAGACAAAAGCAGTGAGTGTGAAATGGCACCTACCTAGGTCCGTTCCTCTAGTGGTGCCAGGAGACGGACAGCAGCGTAAGCCGCACAAAGCTCCTACCTGCGTTCGCTCCACTAGTGTGCAAGGACACGAACCCCTAGATATGGCACCTGCCTAGATCCGCTCCACTAGTGGTGCAAAAGAGATGGACAGCAGCACAAGCCGCACAAAGCTCCTACCTATGTTCGCTCCCCTAGTGTGCGAGGATACGAACAACTGCCAGACGCAGTATAAGGAACGTTACTCTAGCGGCAACATCCACCTACGAGTAGAATCACAAAGCCCAGCCGGACCATGTGCCTCAGGCACCTGCCTATGTCCGCTCCACTAAGATGTAAGGATACGGACCGCAGCCGAAGCTGTAAGGTACAAGAATGCTACCCTGCCGGTAGCGCTCACCTAGCATAGACAGAGAGATGCCTAGAGGGACGTGCACAGAGCGTCTACTCTCATGCATGAACCAAGAGGACTGAGCGCCGGGCGGCGTACGTCAGGGTCTTATATAGACTCTGTGCCTCATCCAAGATGGAGGACACCAGAGCCAATCTGCTGCCAGAATGACAGCAATGACGTCACTCTGGCCTATCACCGAGCAAAGCGTCACAAGCACATGACCAGCGACAAATCGGCATAGAAGGTGTCAGAGACATGTGACCACGTGTCACAAGCACATGACCAGCGGCCAATCAGCTTAGAAGATGTCAGAGACATGTGACCTTGTGTCAGCAATGATGTCACCCGCAAATGTGCAATGACTCCAAGATAGGACTTAGTCTCCAGCGCTTGCACATGTGCAGTAGCAAGAAATCCGAACATAGTCTCCAGTGCTCGCACATGTGCAGTAGCAAGAAATCCGAACATAGTCTCCAGTGCCACAGCAACCGTAACAGCTTACATGCTATCATAATGTGCAAGCCTGAACAACCACATTCCTTCAGTTCCAGGAGGTATCAAGGCCTTAATATTTAGAAATTGGGAAGGAGAGGACACCAGTACTTCAGGAATTGAAGGTGCCTGAATAGTAGTAGGGCAACAATTCCCCAGTGAGGCCCCCCAATCTGGAAAGAAAAGAAGGTCACAAAAAAAGTGCAGAGTGTGTTACAGAAGGGGCTTAAGAAAGGACATAATTTTTCAGTGTGACACTTGACCCGACAAACCTTCTATGTGTATAAAAGAATGCTTTAAAGTCTATCACTCATTCATGGACTACTAAATTTATTTCTGACTTACTCCACTGTATTGCATGACTGGATGTATTCTACATAAATTACATATGCCAGTGTGATGCACTGTACACAACTCACATATACTAACCTGACATACTCTATACAATTCACATATGCCAACCTGACATACCCTACACAACGCACATATGCCAACCTGATGCACTGTACACAACTCACATAAGCCAACCTTGTGTTTTCTACACAGGTTACATATGCCACCACATTATAAAATGCACATACCAGGAATACACTTAGATGAATTCCAGTGAAGGGTCACTTGTGAGGAATTCTACTGGTTTTGGGGTAAATTTTCGCCTGCTATCCTAATACAACATTTTTGTAAGGAAAATCATATTTTCCATTTTCACGGTTCTACGTTGTGAAATTCTGTGAAGCAACTGTTGAATCAAGGTGCTTACCACATGTCTATATAAAGTCCTTGAGAGGTATAGTTTCCAAAATGGGAACACTTGTGGGGGGTTTCCTCTGTTTAGGCACATCAGGGGCTCTCCAAATGTGGCATTGCATCCCCTAACTATTCCAGCCAATTTTGAGTTCAAAAAGTAAAATGGCGCTCCTTCCCTTCCTGTCGTGCACTCAAACAGTAGTTTTCACCACATATGGAGTATCAGCGTACTGAGAACAAATTGTACAACAAATTGTTTGGTGCATTTTCTCCTGTTAACCTTGTGAAAAGGCAAAATTTGGGGCTATAGTATCATTTTTAAGGGAAAAAGTAAAATTAAAAGCCCTTGAAGGGTTAGGAAACTTGTTGGATGTGGTTTTGATCAGTTTGTGGTGTTCAGTTTTCAGAATAATGTCAATTTTGGCTATTTTCTGTCACCTAGGCCTCTCAAAGTCACTTCAAATGTGATGTGGTAACTAAAAAAATGGTTTTGTAAATTTTATTCGATAAATGAGAAATTGCTGATGAACTTTTAACCCTTGTAACTTCCTAACAAAAAAAATATATATTAAAAATTATGCTGATATGAAGTAGACATGTGGGAAATTTTATTTATTAACTTACAATTTCGAAAAACCACCAGCGCTTAAATAGCTGTAAAGGTACCAATATGAATGAATCTGCTTGTAGAGGTAGGAATTTCGTATGAATATCCCCTGAATAAACGTGTTATATTATACTAGCTGTAGTACCCGGCGTTGCCCAGGATAGTAACTGTCTATGTCTCTATTCCAGTCTCTGTCTGGCTGTCTGTCTCTCTGTCTGTCTCTTTCCCTGTCTCTCTGTGTATCTGATCTGTCTGTGTCTATGTCTCTGTGTCTATCTCTCTGTCTGTCTCTGTATCAGTCTCTGTCTCTCTTTATCTCTGTTTCTGTCTGTCTCTCTCTATCTCTTTCTCCGTCTGTCTCTTTCCCTGTCTGTCTCTTTCCAGGGCTGTTTATTTCCCAGGTCTTACTATTTCCCTGGTATGTCTATTTCCCAGGTATGTCTCTTTCCCTTTCTCTTTACTTTTCTGTCTTTGACAGTATCTGTTTGTCTGTCTCCTTCCCCATTTTGTCTCTTTCCCCATCTCTTTCCCTGTCTGTTTTTGTCTCTGCCTGTCACTTTCCCTGTCTGTTTTTGTCTCTATCTGTCTCTTTCACTGTCTGCCTGTCGGTCTCTTTCCCTGCCAGTCTCTTTCCCTGTCTGTGTCTGTCTGCCTCTGTCTCTTTGTCTGTCTGTCTCTCTCTTTCTTTCCCTGTCTCTGTCAGTCTGTCACTCTCGCTCTGTCTCTTTCCCTTTCTCTCTGTCTGTCTGTCTCTTTCCCTGTCTGCCTCTTACTCTATCTGTGCCTATGTCTGTCTATCTCTGTCTATCTCTGTCCGTCTCCCCACCGACATCTTATTACCTCACACATAAGCTTTTTATACTATGAATGTCCTTTGTTCCTATAGCAACCAATCACAGCTGCTATTAATAACCTGTGGCTTGCAGCTCCATTGACTTTAATGGAGGCAGGGTTTATGGAGAGTAACTGTAAAGCGTAGGGTTACATTTTCCCATCAAAACATAGTCTATGATGTTCCCTAAGTCACATGAGGCATCTGTGCAAAAGTTCGTGATTGTAAATGCGACGGTGCAGATTCCTTTAGCTGACATACATACATACATAAAAACATACACACATACACATACACTCAGCTTTATATATTAGATTAATAAATCCATTGCGCTTAACATTCATAAAAAGGGTAAAATATTTTTTTTTTACCTTTTGGTAGAATTATTGATGGTTGGGATGCAGATGTTTATACCTGTATACTACAACAATATACAGTGCCTACAAGTAGTATTCAACCCCCTGCAGATTTAGCAGGTTTGATAAGATGCAAATAAGTTAGAGCCTTCAAACTTCAAACAAGAGCAGGATTTATTAACAGATACATAAATCTTACAAACCAACAAGTTATGTTGCTCAGTTAAATTTTAATAAATTTTCAACATAAAAGTGTGGGTCAATTATTATTCAACCCCTAGGTTTAATATTTTGTGGAATAACCCTTGTTTGCAATTACAGCTAATAATCGTCTTTTATAAGACCTGATCAGGCCGGCACAGGTCTCTGGAGTTATCTTGGCCCACTTCTCCATGCAGATCTTCTCCAAGTTATCTAGGTTCTTTGGATGTCTCATGTGGACTTTAATCTTGAGCTCCTTCCACAAGTTTTCAATTGGGTTAAGGTCAGGAGACTGACTAGGCCACTGCAACACCTTGATTTTTTCCCTCTTGAACCAGGCCTTGGATTTCTTGGCTGTGTGATTTGGGTCATTGTCTTGTTGGAAGATGAAATGACGACCCATCTTAAGATCCTTGATGGAGGAGCGGAGGTTCTTGGCCAAAATCTCCAGGTAGGCCGTGCTATCCATCTTCCCATGGATGCGGACCAGATGGCCAGGCCCCTTGGCTGAGAAACAGCCCCACAGCATGATGCTGCCACCACCATGCTTGACTGTAGGGATGGTATTCTTGGGGTCGTATGCAGTGCCATCCAGTCTCCAAACGTCACGTGTGTGGTTGGCACCAAAGATCTCGATCTTGGTCTCATCAGACCAGAGAACCTTGAACCAGTCTGTCTCAGAGTCCTCCAAGTGATCATGAGCAAACTGTAGACGAGCCTTGACATGACGCTTTGAAAGTAAAGGTACCTTACGGGCTCGTCTGGAACGGAGACCATTGCGGTGGAGTACGTTACTTATGGTATTGACTGAAACCAATGTCCCCACTACCATGAGATCTTCCCGGAGCTCCTTCCTTGTTGTCCTTGGGTTAGCCTTGACTCTTAGAACAAGCCTGGCCTCGGCACGGGTGGAAACTTTCAAAGGCTGTCCAGGCCGTGGAAAGCTAACAGTAGTTCCATAAGCCTTTCACTTCCGGATGATGCTCCCAACAGTGGAGACAGGTAGGCCCAACTCCTTGGATAAGGTTTTGTACCCCTTACCAGCCTTGTGACCCTCCACGATCTTGTCTCTGATGGCCTTGGAATGCTCCTTTGTCTTTCCCATGTTGACCAAGTATGAGTGCTGTTCACAAGTTTGGGGAGGGTCTTAATTAGACAGAAAAGGCTGGAAAAAGAAATAATTAATCCAAACATGTGAAGCTCATTGTTCTTTGTGCCTGAAATACTTCTTATTACTTTAGGGGAACCAAACAGAATTCTTGTGGTTTGAGGGGTTGAATAATAAATGACCCTCTGAATAAACTTTTCACAATTTAAAAAAAAAAATAAAAAAATAAATAACATTCTTTTTTGCTGCAGTGCATTTCACACTTCCAGGCTGATCTAAAGTCCAAATGTCACAATGCCAAGTTAATTCCGAATGTGTAAACCTGCTAAATCTGCACGGGGTTGAATACTACTTGTAGGCACTGTATATAATTATTGCTTTTGATATATTAATATGATGAAATGAAACTGAAAGTTGTGGTATAACTACCTGTGTGTAGGATTTGTAGATTGCATAGTAGTTTAGTTGAAAAGGATGAACTGAATGATCCCTATAAAAAAAATCCAATATGTATAATTAGGTTTATAGATAACACTGATTAGAAGGAAACCTCTATTGTGCAGCCTGCTTTTACCCTTTTTATGAATGTTAAGCGCGGTGGATTTTTTAATATAATATAACACATTATTTATTAATAGGGATGATCGAGTACCAAAATATTCGACTTTGAGAATATCCGATGAATACCGCTATTCCACTATTCGCAAATATTCGATGCGCAATGTAAGTCTATGGGAAACCCGAATAATTTCACGTTGGACCTAACGGCGAGCTGTGGTGACTGAGGAAAAGGCTGAAATGGATGGGAAAAGGCAGAAACAGTATGGGCACAGTCTGTAGAAGGTGCATGACTGCATTTCTGGTGTCTTGGAATAAGGTGCTCAGAGCAGCACGCGGCGTTTACGTAATCGCCAGAACAGCTCTCAAACCAAAGTAAAAGAGGGGAAATTGATAAAAAACAGTTTGTAGTGCCTAATCACTTAACCTAATAAAACATAAAATAAAGCCCCGACCTCAAAAAAACGACTTTAGCATCTCTCTCTGTCTGTCCGTCGGTCTCTCTCTCTGTCGGTTGGTCTGTCTGTCTCTCTCTTTGTCTCTCTCTGTCTCTCCCTCTCCCCTCTCTCTCTCATACTCACTGATCACTGACCAATCACCGGCACGGCGCTACACAGTTGTCACACTGCTCCGTCAGCTATTCCTGGTTTTGAAAATGCCGGCCGCTCATTATTCCATCTCGTATTCACTGCTTTCCCCACCCACCAGCACCTATGATTGGTTGCATTCAGACGACCCCCCACACTGAGTGACAGCTGTCTCACTGCAACCAATCACAGCCGCTGGCGGGCGGGTCTATATAATATAGTGCAATAA
This sequence comes from Anomaloglossus baeobatrachus, assembly GCF_048569485.1. Classification (NCBI taxonomy): domain Eukaryota; kingdom Metazoa; phylum Chordata; class Amphibia; order Anura; family Aromobatidae; genus Anomaloglossus; species Anomaloglossus baeobatrachus. Next base: position 131,524,444 of record NC_134356.1, read on the forward strand.
AATAAATAATTAAAAATAACGGCATGCAGTCCACCCCAATTTTGATACCAGCCAAGGTAAAGCCACACGGCTCAAGGCTGGTATTCTCAGGATGGGGTGCCCCATGTTATGGGGACCCCCCATCCTAAAAATATCAGCCAGCAGCCGCCCAGAATTGCCGTATCCATTAGATGCGACATTCCCGTGACTCTACCCGGCTCATCTCAAATTGCCATGCTGCAGTGGCAATAGGGGTAAAAAGGAGTTAATGGCAGCCCATAGCTGCCACTAATTCTTAGGTTAATCATGGCAGGCATCTATGAGACACCCCCCATGATTAACCTTTAAGTTAAAGAAAATAAACACATACACCCGAAAAAAATCCTTTACTTTTAATAAAAGACAAAAACAAAAACACCTTCTTTCACCACTTTATTAAAAACCCCAAATACTCCTCCAGATCTGGCATAATCCACATGAAGTCCAACGACGCATCCAGCTCTGCTACATCGGAAGCTGACAGGAGCGGCCGTAGAGCACGACCGCTCTCTATCAGCTCCACACAGCAACTGAAGTGAGTCGTGCTATCAGCGATGACGTCACTTAGGTTATCCGCGGCCACCACTCTCAGGTGGAGGACTCCAGCTGGCTGCGGGTAGCCTGAGTGACAGCAACGTTGATCGCGTGGCTCACTTCAGTCTCTCTGGGGATATGCGGTCACCGGTGAGTCCTTCACCTGTGATCGCAAATCAGGCTGCGGCACACAGACAGAGCCGCGCGATGACAATGAAGTCGGGGGAAGTTCATCCGAGTTAATTCTGATTGCGCGGCTCTGTCTCGCAGCCAGCCATGCTCTATGGAGATGTGGCACTGCCGAGTAGGACCAAACTGTCAAAAATACATCCAAATTGCATTCAAAATGCATCCAAAATGCAGCGTTTTGGATGCATTTTGATATGCACATGCAGTGACAAAACGCTTCTTTTTTTTGCCAAGCAAGAATGCAACGTGCACACATACCTTTTATTAGGTGGATCTACGAACGCTCTCCCACAGACACTACAGTCTATCTACACCACCAGCTCCCCATGACTGCATGTTCACAAAATGGTCGCTGGCTTATATAGCCCCTATGACGTTGTGCGGCCAAGCCAATCACAGTAACACCACAACAAAGATGGCTACAGCGTTACTGTGAGGGCAAGCAACGTCAGATGTTCATTCACTGGAAAACAGGTGCCAGGAAGTCAGAAATGAAACTGAAAATAGAGCGGATACTGTTTTGTTCGTCGGATACCGAATGGTGCGAATAGCCTGTTAACCGTCGGATACCGAATAGTGGCAAATACATTCTCTCATCCCTATTTATTAACTATTTTGTGTTACATAACTGTCTTCTTTGAGGGCAAAAAAATTAAAGCTTGAAAGTTTCAAAATCTTAGCCAAAATTTTGACATTTTTACAAATAATCACAAAAAATGTTGTCTTAAATTTACCACTATCATGAACAACAATATGTCATGAAAAAATAATCTCATAATCACTAGGACCCTTTGAAGCGCTCCAGAGTTATAATCTCATGAAGTTACACTGGTCAGTTTTCATTAATTTGGCCTGGTCAGAAAGTGAAAACAGACTTTGGGATGGGGAAGGGGATCAACATATTTTTTTTGTTTATTTGTTTTGGTAGTTCTCTACTTCTAAAAATATTATAACTAATGCAAAACTTTAATGGAATTTTAGGTCAAATTTCTTTAAAAATGTGGACATTTGTGAAGGGTCTACAATATTTCATGCACCACCAAATATATATTTATTTAACTGGTTGTTATTCCATATATAGTTGTGTATATATAGTAAAATTTGTGTGCTACCAGTTAAGGGGGGAATCTGACACTGTCCAGTCTGTGTTGAAAGTATCAGAGTATATAGTGAGACACTATTTGTAGTTAATTTAGTCATAATTATTGAAATGGAATCTTTGAGGACAGCATTGCAAAATTGCGAGACAAGATGTTTCAGAATTGTTATTTCATTATGAATGTACGATTTTTGTAAAACAGATATTTCAAGAAAGCTTACATATTCAATGAACAAAATCGGAAAACACAGTTATTTTGTAGGCTGAGATTGCGAGGATGTGAATGATTTCACGTGTTTACCGAAGTGTCCCTTTAAAAAGGATTAAACATTAAAAATACATTAGAAAAGTGTGCTGGTCCTTACCATCTCCTAATAAACTGCTTTACAGACAGCAGTAAATAGAATGAGATAAGACGGAAAGGGAAAAGAAACAAAATAAGATTAATTATTTGACTGGATGCTGGAGATAACGTGAATGCCTGAGAATCAGAAGGGAAGAAGAGTAAGGATTTAAGCTGGGTTCACACATAGCGACAGCGACAACGACGTCGCTGTTACGTCACCATTTTCTGTGACGTAACAGCGACCTTGTAAGTCGCTGTTATGATCGCTGCTTAGCTGTCAAACACAGCAGAAGCAGAAGCGATCATAACGACACGCGTCGCTGTGCTGCATGTGCAGAGAGCAGGGAGCCGTGCACACTGCTTAGTGCTGGCTCCCTGCACTCCTAGCTACAGTACACATCGGGTTAATTACCCGATGTATACTGCAGCTACATGTGCAGAGAGCAGGGAGCCGGCACTGGCAGCGAGGGCGGACGCTGGTAATGAAGGTAAATATCAGGTAACACGGGAAAGGTCTTCCCTTGGTTACCCGATGTTTACCCTGGTTACAGCTTACCGCAGCTGCCAGATGCCGACTCCTGCTCTCTGCTCGCTTCATTTCGTCGCTCTCTCGCTGTCACACACAGTGATGTGTGCGTCACAGCGGGAGAGCGATGACCAAAAAATGAAGCAGGACATTCAGCAACGACCGGCGACCTCACAGCAGGGGCCAGGTCGTTGCTGGATGTCACACACAGCAACAGCGACGGGACGTTGCTGCAACGTCACAGAAAATGGTGACGTAGCAGCGACGTCGTTTTACTTACTTATTTTACTGAGATATTTAACCCTCGTAAAGGAAAATATTTCTCCTGACGTAAAATGTTTAATTATGCAGGTTTTTGCACTGGCTTTTTTAATTTGATTAAAAGATACACTAAACCAGAGGTGGACACTGACACATCCACACTACACTTCTTGCTGCCTTGTAAAGCGAGACGCCTGATCTGAGTGATACCTTAGTATATATGGACACCCAGCTTGTCCAAGCACCTGAAAGAATAACTTCTTGCACTGACATACACAGAGTAACACAACCAGGTTATACTTTCCCTCTTTAAGATTGTGAATACTTTAAGAGCAGCAAGAAATAAATTTATCACATTTTAGATTTAACTAGCTGTAGTACCCGGGCGTTGCCCAGGATAGTAACTGTCTCTCTGTCTCTCTCCTAGTCTCTGTCTGTCTGTCTCTATCCCAGTGTCTGTCTGTCTCTGTCTGAATCTGTCTCTCTCCCAGTCTCTGTTTGTCTCTGTCTGTCTCTGTCTGTCTCTCCCTGTCTGTCTCTGTGTGTGTCTCTGTCTGTCTTTCTCTCTCTGTCTGTCTCTGTCTATGTTTGTCTCTGTCTTTATGTGTGTCTCTGTCTCTATCCATGTCTGTCTGTCTGTGTCTCTCTGTCTCTCCATCTCCCTGTCTGTCTCTTTGTCTGTCTCTCTCTATCTCTGTGTCTGTCTCTCTCTGTATCTGTCTGTCTCTTTCCCTGCCGATCTTTCTCCGTCTGTCTCTTTCACTGTCTGTCTGTTTCAATGTCTGTCTGTGTCTGTCTGTCTCTCTCTGTCTGTCTCTTTCCCCGTCTGTCTCTTTCCCCATCTGTCTCTTTCCATGTCTGTCTGTCTCTCTCTTTCTCTCTCTCTCTCTGTCTGTCTCTTTCCCCATCTGTCTCTTTCCCCGTCTGTCTCTTTCCCCATCTCTCGTTCCCCGTCTGTCAAATTGCCCATCTGTCTCTTTCCCTGTCTGTCTCTTTCTCCGTCTGTCTCTTTCCCCATCTATCTATTTTCCCATCTGTCTCTTTCCATGTCTGTCTTTCTCTGTCTGTCTGTCTCTCTCTGTCTGTCTCTTTCCCCATCTGTATCTTTCCCCATCTGTCTCTTTCCCCGTCTATCTCTTTCCCCGTCTGTCTCTTTCCCCGTCTGTCTCTTTCCAGGTCTGTCTCTTTCCAGGTCTGTCTCTTTCTCTGTCTGTCTCTGTATTTCTTTGTCTGTCTCTGTCTGTCTCTCTCTGTCTGTCTCTTCCCCTGTCTGTCTCTTTCCCTGTCTGTCTGCCTTTTTCCCCTGTCTGTCTCTGTCTGTTTGTCTCTGTCTATTTTCCTATCTGCCTCTATCTGTCTGCTTCTCTGTTTGTCTCTGTCTGTCTGCCTTTTTTCCCTATCTATCTATGTCTGTCTCTCTCCCTGTCTACCTCTATCTGTCTGTCTGTCTCTGTCTCTTTCCCCGTGTGTCTTTCTGTCTGTCTTTCTGTTTGTCTGTCTTTTTTTTTCCTATCTGTCTCTGTCTGTTTGTCTCTGTCTCTTTCTCTGTCTGTCTGTGCCTGTCTGTCTGTCTCTCAGTCTGTGTCTGTCTGTGTCTGTCTCCCCACTGACATTATATTACCTCACACATAAGCTTCTTATACTAACAATATCCTTTGTTCCTATAGCAACCAACCACAGCTGCTATTAATAACTCGCAGCTCCAAGCTCCATTCAGTTTAATGGAGGTAGGTTTTTGGGAGAGTAACTGTAAAGCGCGGGGTTAAATTTTCCTGTCAAAACATAGTCTATGACGTTCCCTGAGTCACATGAGGCATCTGTGCAAAATTTTGTGATTGTAAATGCGACGGTGCGGATTCCTTTAGCGGACATACACACACACACACACACACACACACATACATACACACATACACACACTCAGCTTTATATATTAGATATACAAATAAATACAGCGGTTACAAAAAATATAAACAATAAATAGTCATATCTCAACACAATCCAGAAACGCTGCCAGCTTCTCTTGCTGAAAGCTAATTCAAAATTGACAACATTGAGGCAAAATAGAAAACTGTTCTGAGGTCAGATGAATCAAAATGTGACATTCTATATGGAAATTGTGGACGCTGTCTCCTGCGGACTCCAGATGAGAGTAACCATCCAGGTTGTTATCAGCGTATAGTTCAAAAGCCTGCATTTCTGATGGGGTTGCATTAGTGCCTATAATATAGGCAGATAAATTTAAAAGGCACTATGGTGGCTCAGTGGTTAACACTGCAGTCTTGCAGCACTGGGGTCCTGGATTCAAATCCCACCAAGGACACCATCTACAAGGAGTTTGTATGTTCTCATGTTTGTGTGGGTGTTCTCTGGTTTCCTCCCAAAATCCAAAGACCTACAGATAATGAGCCCCAATGGGGACAGTGTTGCCAATGTATGTAAAGCGCTGTTGAATTAATAGTGCTAAATAAATGAATAAATATAATTTCAGTGATGCTTTGTAAATTACAGTAAGATAATGCTAAACTATATCCTTCATGACTTCCCAGAAGAAGAGTTCGGGTGATGTACTGTCCGACTGCAGTCCAGACCTTTCACAAATAGAAAACATTTGGCACATTATGAAACAAAAAATCCAGCAAACAAGACCCTGGAATGTTGAGCAGCTAGAATCCTACATTAAACAGGAACAACATTCCTCTCCCAAAACTGTAGCAATTTTTCTTCTCACTTCCGAGACTGTTGTAAAAAAGCTAGGTGATGCCACACATGGTCCTGTACAATTTTTCAGATGTGTCACACTGCTCAGTTTTATCAGCTTACTGTATATAAGCCCAAAGACACTGTCAGCTTTGTCCCCATTGAGACTCATAATCTCATTCCCTATTAGTACATCATTTTTGGAGTGTGGGAGGACACCATAGTACCCAAACAAGAACATACAAATTATTTCATGAAGATGTTGTCCTGAAATCTAAGCCCAGAACCCTATCGCTGCATAGCTTCTCATTTATGTTCTATTTTATGTTGTGAATAAAATATAAAGTTATAAGAGATTTCCAAATAATTGCATTCTTGTTTTGCTCACATTTTACATAGCATACTAACTTTATGGAAATTGGGTTTGTGGGGATTCAGCTCTGGTAGACGTTGGCAGGAACGTAGTAAAAGACACACACTCTGGTTTGCAGTCTTACTTCAGACAGGGTTACAATAGGAAGAAAGGTCCAGCTTAGTAAACAGCATAACATTAGTCCCAATCCATATAGCTTTCGTTGCCCACAAAGTCCCCTTCAGCTTTCCAGCCCAACCACTTTCACTAGTGATGTGTCGGTCGCGAACGATCCGACACAAAGATCCGGCTCCCTGCTGTGAACGACAGGAGCCGGATCACCAGTGTGAGCCACTAAAATATCTAAACGGCCCTTTTCGTGTCAAATCCCCGCCCACCTGCGGCTAAACTCCGCCTACTCAGCAATCTAATCGGTCGCTTATAAGTGGGCGGGGTTTAGCCGGGGATGGGCGGGGCTTTGGCGGCGTTACTATAATCTTAAATATGTGTTCACCTGGGGTGAACACATTTAATAAGGAGCCGAGAACGAGCTGAAAGATCTGGCTCTTTTAGGCGAGCGGAGCCATGGGAACCGGATCACCAAAAAGAGCCGAACTGCCCATCACTAACTCTCACACTGAGGAGTTATGACTGCCTTTTTATGCTGTGCTAATCATACACCTGTGCTCATCAGGCCTTGCCTCACAACCTGAACTAGCAAAGAAGATCCATGCCAGGATTAACCTCTTCATTCTTTTCAACAGTGTAAAAGGCTAGGAGCAATACAGCTCCAATCAACCACCATACCCTTTATTGCATCACAGGTTATATAAACATCTATGTGTGTATATTGATATATATATATATCTAAATATGGACATATCTAATATATAAAGCTGAGTGTATGTGTGTATGTATATATATGTGTGTGTGTGTGTGTGTGTGTGTGTGTGTGTGTGTGTCCGCTAAAGGAATCCGCACCGTCGCATTTACAATCACGAACGTTTGCACAGAAGCAGCTTATGTGTGATGTAATATGATGTCGTTGGGGAGACGGATAGAGAGAGACAGAAAGAGGCAGAGAGAGACAGTCGGAGAGACAGTCAAAGAGACAGACAGAGGCAGGCAGACAGGGAAAGAGACAGACAAGGGAAGAGACAGACAAGGAAAGAGACAGAGACTGACACGGGGAAAGAGACCGACACGGTGAAAGAGACAGAGAGACAGTTACTATCCCGGGCAACGCTAGTGTATTTATATATGTAAATACTAAATTGACTTTATAAACACATTTTATGTCTCAAAAGACATCACTGTCACAAACTTTTTCTCAATTGTTTTTTACAAACATATCTGAATGAGTTCTACAAAAATCAGACAAGTATGAAAACGATCAGCATTTCCATTTAAAGTGCTTGTGTTTCCATGACAACCACAAGCTTGGGATATATCCTAGCACCTTTAATATGTTTTTGAGAAACTAATTGTGAGTCTCAGAAATCCTCAGGTATAAAGTCTGAGTTTGAGCTGCTGTAATTAGCAGATAAAAATAGATGGATGAAAGGCCTCCGAATGGAGAAAGGACATTAATTACCTAATGCCCCTGTATCATATCATGTCATGCAAGGCACGACAAGCAGAACCTGATGCAGATAGTCTCACTGCTAAAAGCAACAGTGCCACTTATATTAGGCCTCTTTCACATGTCAGTAAAAAACACAGACGTTCTTTACTGACGTGTAAAAAACGCCTATGTCCCTCCGTGTGCCGTGATTCACGGCACACGGTGGTTGTCCATGTGTGATCCGTGATTGCACATGGATATTACTCACCTGTCACGTTCCTGCTGTCCGTGGTGCTGAACTCCTCGGCTCTGCAGCATCCGCCCACCGCTCTCTGCAGCTACTTCCGGGTTGGCTCTGGCTGCATTCATGAATATGCATACCATAATGAGCCGGGCAGGAAGCTGCAGAGAACGGGGGCTGCACAGAGCGTTGCTGGAGCCGGGTGACTTGAAAATGTTTTTTATTTTTAATGCACGTTTTTTTCTGTTACAATACCATAGTGGGGTCCATGGGACATCAGTGATGCCAGAAAAAATGGATATGTCTCTGTGCGGCAATCGCGGACACGCGTGTACGCCCCACGGAGACACGGTCAGTGAAAAATCACTGATATGTGCGCAGACCCATTGATTATAATTGGTTTGCATATGTCCGTGATTCTGGTACGTACAGTACAGACCAAAAGTTTTGACACACCTTCTCATCTCAAGAACAACTGTTAAGAGGAGACTTTGTGCAGCAGGATAAAATAGCTCCTAGGAAACCACTGCTAAAGACAGGCAGCAAGCAGAAGAGACTTGTTTGGGCTAAAGAACACAAGGAATGGACATTAGACCAGTGGAAATCTGTGCTTTGGTCTGATGAGTCCAAATTTGAGATCTTTGGATCCAACCACCGTGTGGAAAAGGTGAACGGATGGACTCTACATGGCTGGTTGCCACTGTGAAGCATGGAGGAGGTGTGATGGTGTGGCGGTGCTTTGCTGGTGACACTGTTGGGGATTTATTCAAAATTGAAGGCATACAGAACCAGCATGCCTACCACAGCATCTCGCATTGGTGTGCTATTCCATCCGGTTTGCGTTTAGTTGGACCATCATTTCTTTTTCAACAGGACAATGACCCCAAACACACCTCCAGGCTGTGGAAGGGCTATTTGACTAAGAAGGAGAGTGATGGGGTGCTACGCCAGATGACCTGGTCTCCACAGTCACCAGACCTGAACTCAATCGAGATGGTTTGGGGTGAGCTGGACCGCAGAGTGAAGGCAAAAGGGCCAACAAGTGCTAAGCATCTCTGGGAACTCCTTCAAGACTGTTGGAAAACCATTTCCGGTGACTGTCCGGTGACTGAAGACAGACGCGCGATCAGCTGAGCTGTCACTGAGGTTACCCGCTGTCACTGGATACAGCGGTGGCCGCGGGTAACCTTAGTGACAGCTCAGCTGATCACGCTACTCACCTCAGTTGCTGCGTGGAGGTGACAGGAGCGGCGGGGTCTTCTGCAGCTCTGGTCACCTCCATGCAGCAGCGCTGGAAGCGACGCTGGAGCATCCTGGATTACGCCGGATATGGAGGGCTTTTTGGGGCTGATTAAAGTGGTTAACCAGGGTATATGTTTGTGTTTTTTATTTCTAATAAAGGATTTTTTCGGGTGTGTGTGTGTTTATTTACTGTAATTTACAGATTAATCATGGAAGGTGTCTCATAGACGCCTGACATGATTAATCTAGGACTTATTGGCAGCTATGGGCTGCCAATAACTCCTTATTACCCCGATTTGCCAACGCACCAGGGCAAATCGGGAAGAGCCGGGTACAGTCCCAGAACTGTTGCATCTAATGTATGCGGCAATTCTGGGCGGCTGCTGGCTGATATTGTTAGGCTGGGGGGCTCCCCATAAGGTGGGGCTCCCCATCCTGAGAATACCAGCCTGCAGCCGTATGGCTTTATCTGGCTGGTTTTAAAATTGGGGGGGACCGCACGCCGTTTTTTTTAATTATTTAATTATTTATTTCACTGCACAGTATAGACACGCCCACCGGCTGCTGTGATTGGGTGCAGTGTGACACCTGTCACTCAGCGTGGGGGCGTGTCTCACTGTAACCAATCATAGGCGCCGGTGGGCGGGGAAAACAGGGAATACGAGATTGTTTAATGGGCGGCCGGCTTTTTCAAAATAGTAAAAGCCGCCGGAGCAGTGAGAAAGCCGTGCAGCGCTGCGCCGGTGATCGGGGATCGGTGAGTATGAGAGAGGGGGTAAGAGGGATAGCCTGACATGGACAGAGAGAGAGGGACAGAGACAGTGACTGACTAACAGAGATTAGTGAATGACAGACATTGTGAGGCGCTTCAGAACTCAGCTTTTCAGCTGCGCTCTGAAGCGGACCATTTTTAAGCTGCGGTGCAGAGCGCAGACCTGCGCACATAGCCTCAGACATCACAATCGTATGAGGGATGTCACACGTTACAATTGCCTAGGTTCATACAACAAAACGTCCAATGTATGAGGAATAAACGACGTGTATGCGATCACCGTATTTTCGTTCAATCTTGATCGCACGTAGGTGTCACATGCAAATACGTCACGAACGATGCCGGATGTGCGTCACTTACAACTTGACCCCGACGACGGATTGAAAGATTTATTGAAGCGTGTAAAGCAGGCATTAGACCGGATGGAGATACTGGTGAAAGTGGGCCAGATTTAGACAAATTGGGGCCTTGAGCAAATATTTAAAGTGCGGCCCTAAATGCTCACATATTGCACCATCACACTCTGCCACTTAGGCTGCTTTCACACTACGTTTTTTTAGCATACGTCATGAACGTTTTTTTGCTGCAAAAGCAGATCCTGTTTTTGCAAAGAAAAATGCATGCAAACGCATATGTTATTTTGCAGGATCCTGTCACTTGAAGTTTATGGGCAGGCATTGGAGTCATGTGATCGGGAGTGAGGGGAACTGAACGTGAGAGACTGGGAGCCGGCATCTGACAGCTGCAGTAAGCTGTAACCAAGGTAAATATCGGGTAACTAAGTGAAGTGTTTTGCTTGAATACCCGATATTTACCTTAGTTACGAGCGTCCGCAGCTGCTAGGAGCCTGCTCCCTGCACACGTTACCAAGGTAAACATCGGGTACTTAAGAAGCGCTTTGCTTGGTTACCCGATATTTACCTTGGTTACGAGCGTCCGCCGCTCTCAGGCGGGGGAGAGAGAGAGAGAGGGAGGGGGAGAGAGGGTGGGGGAGAGAGGGAGGGGGAGAGAGGGACTGATCACGCCAGGCTGGTTTCTGGGCATGCTCAGTAGAGCAAGCAGGATCCTGTCTATTAGCATGCCAGCGTTCACATGCGTTTGCGTGCTGTTTAGTCAGGATCCAGCGATTTGCAGTATTTGGACGCAGTTCAAAAACGCTACAAGTAGCGTTTTTAAAAAAAGTTAAAACACTGCAAGTCGCTGGATCCTCACTATAACGCACGCAAACGCATGTGAACGCATGTTGATGCGAGTCCATTGCAAATGCATTGAAATGAAAACGCATTTGCACTGCATCCGTTTTTGCGTTAAAAAAACATTCATGACACATGTTAAAAAAACATAGTGTGAAAGCAGCCTTAGATTGCATTTACATGCACTTAGGTTTAGACAGTTAAAATGAATGTGATCGACAATTCTGAAGTCCTTCATGGCTTGTTTCCCAGCCTCTTTACACAGGGTGATGAAGAATGATGGGCGCAGAATGATCACTAGCAGATCAATCTGTCTCCATATAGTGTCATGTTATCGGCAGCGCATCGGCAGTTTGCAACAGCTGATGTTCTAAGAACATTGATTTTTGTTCCACCATAAAAAATCCAATCACCTGATATTTGAGCAGCATTTTGCTTGGTTGTTGGGCAATTGCTGACATGTTTACACCTATGAACTTTCATCTACGCTGCCAAGATTTATAAAGGTGAATGCTACATGTGTCGCGGGCGGCAGGGCGCTGCGCTAGCTAGCGCTCGGGTCCGGCGCTGCTACTGCTCGGTGGCTCGAGCGGTGGGCCCGGATCCGGGGACTCGAGCGGCGCTCCTCGCCCGTGAGTGAAAGAGGATAGTTTGATTTGGGGATTTGGTCCGTGACGCCACCCACGGGTTGTGGTGAGGTTGGGCACCACCGCTGCTGGTGACGGGGATCCCGGGAGCGATGGTAGGGAGCAGCTGGGATGTCGTTTTCCCCCTCCGTGGGTAGGGGTTGGTGGTCCCGGGGTCCGGTGAGGTGACGGGGAGGCAGGGTTGGCAAGGTGCAGGGTTGCCTGGTCTGCGCAGCATGGTGCCGGATGGCACGGTTGTACTCACTCAGCCACAAATGTACGCAAAGTCTCTGGTAAACCAAACGGCTGGATGGACAGGTCCCGCAGCCGGCTGCTGTGACTTCTCCCGGACGGTTGGTGGTGGCTGCCTTTCCCTGCACCGTTGTGTATGTTCGGTCTCGATGGCTTCCCACCGGTAACCCGCTACCCAGCGTATATATGTGCCAGAGGAGCCCTTTTGTCCGCAGGCTCTGGCCCTTGGAACTCTAGCTGTGGCGGTAGCTGTATTTCCTTCTACTGGTCGGACGGTTTCCTTCTATCGGGTCTTGGCTGTTAGGAAACCCCTGGGGTTCCGGTCACTGACGGATTTGACCTCTTAACGGCGACTCTAAGCCTGGTCGGGGTCCGCAGGCCCTGCCGGTGTGTGCTGGCTTCACTTCGCTCCCCGGTTCGGTACCGGCGGGCCACCGCCCGACCCCGGTCCTACGGTTCCGCGTTGATTCACCTCTCCTGCAGACGGCCACCACCGTCTGCCAACCTTGCTCTTAGTGCCCGGGCCACACACCTGGACACGGTCAGTTTACTCCTCCACACTCCTTCACTCCTCTCACTTGCACTTCCCTAACTGAACTCTCTTCCTTTTCCCGCCTCCAGGACTGTGAACTCCTCAGTGGGTGGGGCCAACCGCCTGGCTCCACCCCACCTGGTGTGGACATCAGCCCCTGGAGGGAGGCAACAAGGATTTTGTGTCTGGCTGATGTGCCTGTATCGGGGTGGGGGTGTGTGTTGCAGTACCTGTGACGACCTGGCTAGCCCAGGGCGCCACACATGCACTTAGTATGTGACACAAACACTTTATGTTGCACACACATATACATACAGACATATATAGACCACCAAAAGCCCATAAATCAGCAAAAAAACTCTAGTTCCAAGAGGCTTACAGATTCAGGTGCTACCCTCTTTTCCAATTGAGGATGAGATGTTTAAAATTAAGTGGCAAGATCTGTCCACCTAGTGTTCAATTGGTTTCATGGGATTACTGTCTAACCTGAATAGCTCCAATTTGGCTACAATTGAGACGGAAATGGAGGAACTACATAATACAATCAGAAAGGGTCTGTCAGCTGACTGCTTAAAAAAAATTGAGGATGACATAGAAGTTGACCTTTCTAAGTGGGAACGAGAAATTAGAAACATGAAATATAAAAAAATATTGGAGGGATCTTAATGAATAAATAACAAATTAAATATATAGGTGGAAAATATCACAATACAGGACAAGGACAGGATCCAAGTCTAGTTCAATATCAAGATCTAGATCCAGGTCTACCTCAATTAGATCATTCACATCTGAGGAGGGGAATCAAGAGTATACACCTGGTGTGACCACTGGTGGTGGTAATGGACTGAATTCATTGCCTAGAAGATGTCAAACTGCAAGCAAGTGGCGAATGCCATCATACCAGGACTCAAATTGAGGTATTGTCACATGGGCTTACATTTTCTTCCACTAATGGCTTTAATTTCTTTCTAGCAATGAAAGATCTGCATCTCTTCTCACGGAAGTTACTATTGAAAAAGCTACACAGAAAAACTGTCAACTTACAAGGTTTAGAAACTGAGGGGGAGCCCGTGGCTGCTTTGGAAGTGAACATGAAACTGCCCACCAAGGTACGTTTCTCAGTTCAGTCATGCCAAAGTCAACGTGGTTCCCCGCTTTGGCTCTCTGCCCTGCTATTGATATGTTTACCAACTTGGTAGTAGAAAAGTTTAAATATATCTCTACCAGATGGAAAAATGACAACCTGACACAACAGAGGGTTGCCTTACAAAAACTAAAATCACTTGAAGAGGTAATGATTAAGGCAGCGGACAAAGGGAGGAATATCGTTATTTGGCCTAATTACAAATATGAAAAGTAAACATACAAACAGTTGAGGAATAGGGATACCTATGCAAGGCTAGACTCTAATCCCCTGAATCTCCTCTCAACACAATTAAAGAAAATTCTTTTCAAAGCATTTGATGAAGAAATCATTAATAAGGAAATGTTATAGGGTCTCAGTGTCCTATTCCCCAAAGTACCCAAGATCCACAAAAACCCCATGACTCCGCCAGGACATCTGATCGTGTCTGGAATAGATGGCTTATATGAACCCGTCTGCAGGTTTATTGATTTTTATTTGAATCTGCTGGTTGAAATGTTACCATCTTACATCAAGGACATAACAGATGTCCTGAATCGGATTGATGGGGTCTTTGTGGAATATGATTACGATTACAGCTCATGTGGAGTCTCTCCATACCTGAATCATACCTCCCAACCGTCCTGGATACAGCGGGACTATCACGATTTGCAGAGTTTGTCCCGTTGCCCCGGGTGGGAGGTCTGTATCCTGTGGCTCCGCCCACCCACTCTCTCCCCGCCTCGCTGCTTTTCCCTCCTACCATCCTAACACGTGACGTGAGCATTACAGAGCGGAGCGCGCTACCCGAAACTAGTCTCTGTCTGTGCTGCTGCTAAGGTATGAAAAATTAATCTCCCCAGCGCTGATCCCCTCCCCCCGGCTCGGAGCCTGTGCTCCTCTAGCTGTTTCTCTGACTCCCGTGTGTTTGTGTCCTGATCTATCATGTGTGCAGTGTTTGCTTCTCAATGCTGCAGGCACACACGGTAGATCAGGACATTGGGGAGAGGACACAGTGCACTTACCACTTGTTTCCTCTTCTGCAGGTGCACAGCACTGGCCGGTAATATGCAAAGATAAAAGCATTGCCAATGCTTCTATCAGCTACCGACCACATGATCTTTTGCCTGGCAGAGCTGCTGCATTGGCAAGTTCACACATCAGTTTTTTCCAATCAGGCACAATCCGGTTTGTGCCTGATGCAACGGATCCATTTTTTTTTTTTTTGTTTTGTTTTTTTTATGCTGAGAGAGAGAGAGACCGCACCGCACACACGCAGGCACTACCCAGCACGCATCATCCCTGCACACGCCGGCACTACCCAGCATGCATCATCATCGCACACACGCAGGCACTACCCAGCACGCATCATCCTCGCACACGCCGCCACTACCCAGCATGCATCATCACCGCACAAGCCGGCACTACCCAGCATGCATCATCACCGCACACGCCGGCACTACCCAGCACGCATCATCACCGCACATGTTGGCACTATCCAGCACGCATCATCATCGCACATGCAGCCACTACCCTGCACGCATCATCACCGCACACCCCTGCACTACCGCACACATTGTCACCGCACACGGAGGCACTACCGCACGCATCATCACCGCACACGCCGGCACTACCCCACATGCATCATCACCGCACACTCCTGCACTACCGCACGCATTGTCACCGCACACGCCGGCACTACCCCGCATGCATCATCACCGCACACCCCTGCACTACTGCACGCATTATCACCGCACATGCCGGCACTACCCTGCACGCATCATCACCGCACACAACCTGGCATTACCTCAGTGACATCATCGCTGACAGCGCGACTCCCTTCAGTTGCTGCATGGAGCTCACAGGAGCAGCGGTGTTCTACTGCCATTCCTGTCAGCTTCATGTAGCAGAGCTGAGAGCATCGCAGGACCTCTGTGGATTACGTCGGACCTGGAGGCGTATTTGGGGATTTTAATAAAATGGTGAAAGAGGGTGTTGTTTTGTCTTTTATTCCAAATAAAGGATTTTTTTGGGTGTATTTACTTTCACTTACAGGTTAATCATTTGGGGTGTCTCATAGACACCTGCCATGATTAACCCCTTATTATCCTTTATGAGTTGGGTAGAGTCCCGGGACTGTCGCATCTAATGGATGCGGCAATTCCGGGCGGCTGCTGGCTGATATTTTTAGGCTGGGGGGGCTCCCCATAACGTGGAACTCCCCATCCTGAGAATACCAGCCTTCAGCCGTGTGGCTTTATCTTGGCTGGTATCAAAATTGGGGGGGAACCGCACGCCGTTTTTTTTTAATTATTTATTTATTTATTTTACTGCACAATATAGACCCGCCCACTGGCGGCTGTGATTGGTTGCAGTGAGACAGCTGTCACTCAGCGTGGGGACGTGTTTGACTGCAACCAATCATGGGCGCCGGTGGGTGGGGAAAGCAGTGAATACAAGATTGAATAATGGGCGGCCGGCATTTTCAAATCAGGAGAAGCTGCGGGAGCAGTGTGACAGCCGTGCAGCGCCGCGCCGGTGATCGGTGAGTGGGTGAGAGTGAGTGAATGAGTCAGTGAGTCAGTCAGTGAGTGAGAGAGTTTGAGAGAGAGTGAGTGATTGATTGATTGATTTTATGACAAGCAATGAATTTATATCCCTTCTGGGCATGCTCAGAAGTAAAACCCGGATCCGGTACATGCTTCCAGCGTTTAAAGCATGCCACCATATCCGGCTAGCATAGACTTTCATTATGCACCATGCCGCACCCGGCCCGGCACTATGCATTTTTTTGCCGCTGGCAAAAAACGTTCCTCTGCGTGCTGTGCGGCCGCCGGAGTGACGATTTTTGCCGCATCCAGCAAAAACCGGATCAAACGCAAGTACATGCGGCACAATCCGGCACTAATAAAAGTTTATGAGGAAAAACCGCACCCGGCGGCAAAAAAAACCGGATGTGTTTTTCCCGCAAAGCGCCGGATTGTGCCGCACAGCAAAAACCTGATGTGTGAACATACCCTTAGCTGCACACCCTGTTCAGCTTTCCTCCTGGGTCCCAGCTGCCTGCACACCCTGTTCAGCTCTCCTCCTGGGTCGTAGCTGCCTGCACACCCTGTTTAGCTCTCCTCCTGGGTCCCAGCTGCCTGCACACCATGTTCAGCTCTCCTCCTGGGTCCTAGCTGCCTGCACACCCTGTTCAGCTCTCCTCCTGAGTCCTAGCTGCCTGCGCACCCTGTTCAGCTCTCCTCCTGGGTCCTAGCTGCCTGTGCATCCTGTTCAGCTCTCCTCCCGGGTCCTAGCTGCCTGCACACCCTGTTCAGCTCTCCTCCTGGGTCCTAGCCACCTGCACACCCTGTAGTTAACTCCCTGCCTGTTCTCCCCATTGCTGCTATGTGGCGGCTCAGAGCGATCACGGACAGCTTCTGCAGTTTCAGTTTGCTGGATGGGTGTGGATATGGGTGTGGCTGCTTGTAAAATAGGTGTGGTTAGGGGGCGTGGCCTTTAAAATTGCCACTTTGTCCCTCTTTCCCTTCTTTAAAGTTGGGAGGTATGCCTGAATCAATCATGATGCAGGTTTAGAGGCAGTCCGCTTCTTTCTGAGGAACAGCAACTGGGATGGCCAGTTGTGTGAATTCATCTTATAGCTTCTTTACTATGTCATGACCCACAATTTCTTTATGTTTAAAGATAAGTTTTACTTACAGTGGCGGGACAGTGACATGGGCGCAGCTTGAGCGCCTTCGTACGCAAATCTCTTCCTGGGCTACAGGGAGAGAAAGCACTTTGCATGCGAGGGTGTATGGGCCACATCCCATGTGCAACTCATGTGCAAATCATTGATGATTTATTAATTATCTGGCAGGGCATAGTGGAACAGCTCAGATCATTTATGGAATCTCTTAGCGATAATACAAAGAACATCAAACTTACCTATAAAATGAGTAGTAATAAAATTGTTTTCCTGAACATCAGTCTGGAGGTGAACCAGTCGGGCCTCTTTCACACTAATGTGTATGTGACGCCCTGGCCTATCAGGTCATCACAGGGTATTGTGCAATCTGCCTTCTGCACAGTATCCGCATCCTCCTTGGTTACGGATCCCTGTCTGTTGGTATTGCTAAGAGCCAAGACAGTCAAAATACTAGGAACACTGGCACCGCACCCACCAGACACGCCATTGGGGGGCCTGAAGGGAATAGGGCCACCCACTTGGGGGGTTGGTAGGAGGAAGTGAGAAGTGTCAAAAAGAGGACTTGTGAGGGGACTCTTGTGAAGAGAGGTCACAGGTTGGGAGCTGGGCTCCTCAATACTCTGGGCCTGGTAGGAGCTGGAACCCTGGTCTCAGGGAATCGGGTCAAGGGGCACAGATCTGCCAAGGAGGGCAGCCTGTAGCCTTGAGCCATCTCCGGGCAGGGGCCAGGGCAGGACGGGGTATGTGGACCCTAGGCCGGGAAGTAGCTTTACGCAGCCCGGTAATTTACCCGACGGGGGTGAAGTCTTCAAGATTCATCCCTCACCCGCTCCAAAATCGGGGTACTAGCGCACCGATGGGATAGGACCTTGCCAAACACAGTCCAGAAAATCCTGAGCATGAACCCTGAGAGCAAGCTCAGTCCGTTAGCCATACAGGGGAGCGGGACCCAACTAGTTCCACACTACAGGGTCCAAATAGTCAAGAAGGTGCCACGGAAAAGGTCACAGGCTAACAAGCAACACCAAGGGCACAGATCCAAGCGTGCTCCCTCCTTGCTGCAGTGGTGCTCAAAATTCTGGTTTACAAGCTGTCGGTGTTGGTATTCTTGGACTGAGTGAGTACGCAGAAAACCCTTTTCTCCCCAACGACACCCCTTCACCACCATCACCGGGCTCCCGGGGCAAACACCCCCTACCCACGGAGGGGTTAAACATCTTGCTGCCTTGCCACCACCACCGGGTGTCCCTAACAGCAGCGGTGGTACCCTATCTTACCACACACCATGAATGGCGTCACGAACTTCTAATTCCACTGTACATAATCCCCCTTCCCTTCATCAAGTGGCCGCGCGACCCCCCCAGGTCTGGAGACCCCTCGAGCCACCGTGGATCTGGATCCGAGCAGCGGCTCGGCTGCTTACGTGGGGGCGGCACACCTCGATTTCTGGCGTCATGAACAGGATTGCGAGCAGGACCCACTTACCTGGGTGACGTGCGCCTTGAAAGCCGAAAACCGCAAGTCAAGAGTCCTTTTCCCGCCAATTCCGCCATCTTTTCGCGGCAAAACGCTGTGTTCCCCGAGATAACATGCAAAGCCTAAGCCCCGCCCTTCGTCTTGCGTGTGAGGCCGGAACTGGAAGTTCCCAGAGGGCCACAGCGCATGAAGGAGTGTTGCGAAAAGACCGAGGGGGAGTGCTGGAATGTAATGAGAGCGGAAGTGGAGCAGAGATGCCAGGACTTTGCGACAACGTTCATGGAAGACGCAGTGGCAAGATGGCGGAGCGAGACTGGTTCCCAGAACGTGCTGTCCCTGGGACCGCGACATGGATAGAGGAAGAAACGGAGCAGCTGTGCAGGAGAATGCGGACGCAGTTCCTGTTTATACTGAACCAGCGAGCCCGTGAGTTTGAAATCTCACGTGAAGAGAGGGTAAGCGGTTACCCAGTCCCTACTGATTGCCCAAATCCGACCACAGCGGCTGAGGGATCTGGACCGTCCCCGCTCGCGGTGAGCACTCCACCACCACCTACCCCATCCTCGGCGGACGCCGAGCTGCCCACACCAACCCCGGCAGCGGAACATTCGGTGCATTTACAGAAAGTCCCAGCTGTGCAGATCCCGATCACGTCCCTCTTTCCAGTCACGACAGCGGTCATCCAAACACCCGGCTGCCTCATCAGGCCCGTCCTCAGAGGCGGAGCACCCGGACCCTGCACCCCCGGCTGCGAAGAAGTCGGTTTGTCTACAAACAGCCACGAAAGCGGAGCCTACAGAACCACCGGTTCCACTACCGCGTGGCATCCCGACGGCTGTTGGAGCCGCAGGTGTTTACTTACCACCAGTGCCAAAAACCAAAGCGCAACCTAACATCGACCCCCGCGATGGGAAAATGCACGGGCGACGGCTACTCCGATTCCGTACAAAAGCGCTAGCCAGGGAGCGGCGCCAGAAAATAATTGCCGCTCAGGAGCTCGTGAGTGAAAACGCCACCTGGGTCCGCGACCCATGGAATTGCGGCCCAATGTGGCGCTGTACCCTGTAAGGGCACCTGGCGAGAGTTGACCCTAACTGCCTATTGGAGTGATGGCAGCGGAGCTGGATCAATTAGAAAAAATGTTATAATGCCAGTGGTTTTACGATGCCATAGAACTGTTAGGTATCGGTGTTTTCGTTTATTGTTTTTCACAGTTTGTTATTTTTCATATAGATATCAGCAAATAAAAGTTTGAGTAAATAATTGAAAATGAACAAAGAAGTTACCTGATTAACAACCAGATTCCTTTTCAGTGTGTACATCCGGTACATGGATTCCGTTGTATTTTATAGGTATATATAAGTAAACATGGACCACGGTCACAGGACTGGTGTGACCAACACAAACTTGTGTATTATAAATAGTTGCACCTCCTGTGCCAACCAAAGTCATCTAAATACAACACCCAGGACCTTAACCTGGTCACGGACCCACCATAGGTTTCCATGGGGAAAAGGTTGTTTGGGTGGCGGGTTACAAAGATCCGGGACAGTGGGACTGGACTGTCGCAGGAAGGGGCTGCAACAGGGTCAGTTGAGCCTCCACTGCCAGCATAACTGGTAGCGTTCCATGTTTGAAGGAGGAACTCTAAAGTTAAAGTAACGTTTAAGAGAAAATGCCTCCCTAATGTGGGATGAACCTGTTAATAAATGTTTACAATCTTTACTTTTTCCTTTTTCTGCAGTTGAAGCAAAATAAACCTCTGGTGTCCTGTAACTCGGGGATGAGCTACGTTTAACCAAGGGGGAATGTGACGCCCTGGCCTATCAGGTCGTCAAAGGGTATTGTGCAATCTGCCTTCTGCACAGTATCCGCATCCTCCTTGGTTACAGATCCCTGTCTGTTGGTGTTGCTAAGAGCCAAGCCAGTCAAAATCTTAGGAAAACTTTGCACCACACCCACCAGACACGCCATTGGGGGGCCTGAAGGGAATAGGAGCTGGAACCTCGGTCGCAGGGGATCATGTCAAGGATCACAGATCTGCCAAGGAGGGCAGCTGGCGGCCTTGAGCCATCTCCGGTCAGGGGCCAGGGCACGACGGGGTACGTGGACCCTAGGCCAGGAAGTAGCTTTACGCAGCCCGGTAATTTACCCGATGGGGGTGAAGTCTTCAGGATTCATCCCTCCCCAGCTCCATAATCGGGGTATTAGCGCACCGATGGGATAGGACTTTCCCAAACACAGTCCACCAAATCCCGAGCGTGAACCCTAATAGCAAGCTCACTCCGTTAGCCATATGGGTGAGCGTGACCCAACTAGTTCCAAACTACAGGGTCCAAATAGTGAAGAAGGTGCCACGGAAAAGGTCACAGGCTAACAAGCAACACCAAGGGCAAGGATCCAAGCGTGCTCCCTCCTTGCTGCAGCGGTGCTCAGAATTCTGGTTTACAAGCTGTCGGTGTCAGTATTCTTGGACTGAGTGAGTACGCAGAAAACCCTTTTCTCCCCAACGACACCCCTTCACCACCATCACCGGGCTCCCGGGGCAAACCCCCCCTACCCACGGAGGGGTTAAACATCTTGCTGCCTTGCCACGGCCACTGGGTGTCCCTAACAGCAACGGTGGTACCCTATCTTACCATGCACCGTGGGTGGCGTCACAAACTTCTAATCTCACTGTACATAATCCCCCTCCCCTTCATCGAGTGGCCGCACGACCACCTGGGTCCGGAGACCCCTTGAGCCACCGTGGATCCGGATCCAAGTAGCGGCCCGGCTGCTGACGTGGGGGGCGGCACATGTACAGGTAGGCGACCGCAGTAAATTCTTTATTGCATGCCTCCTCAGCACACAATGTTTCTACTATAAAGGCAATTCTGGTTAGTCAATTCCTTAGAATGAGGCGGATCAGCTCCACGGATGTTGAATTTGAGGGACAGGCTAATGATCTGTGGGCTAGATTCTCACAGAGCAGCTGTAGAGACGCAGGTGCATCAAGAAGGGCTATAATCAGACAAGAAGAACCCCTCGCAGTCCGCTTTTTCAAAATTCTAATGAAAAGCAAGACCAAAGGAGAGCTGATCCTGTTAGATTAATCTCTACATTTAATTCTGAATGGGATACAATGAGGGACACTATGTCCAAATATTGGCCCATTCTCAAAACTGAGACAGCACTGTCCTCTTGCTTATCTGATAGACCTCTAATGAACCCCAGACGAGCCAGGAACTTGAAGGAACTGCTCGTCCAAAGTCATTATGTCCCTAAAGTTTCAGGCTTATTCATTCATAACGATCCCATGAAAGGGTCTTATTCATGCGGCCATTATCTTGCCTTCGCCAATGTCTCTAGCAGTTCCACATTTACATCATTGGATGGGACACGAGTGTTTAACATCAATCAGTATATCTCCTGTGGAAGCTCAAAAGTGATATATTACGCCTCATGTGGATATTCCAAAATTTACGTGGGACTCACGTGAGCTCCATGTGAGAGTAAGGGAACATGTGAGACAGATTGGCGCAGCAAGAATGGTGGAGGATACTACTTATTTAAAAACCTTACCAAGACATTTCCAGCAATATCATGACTGTAATACTAAAGGGTGCTTTACATGCTGCGACATCGCTAACGATATATCGTCGGGGTCACGTCATTAATGACGCACATCCGGCATCGTTAGCTACATCGCAGCGTGTGACACCAAGGAGCGACGATCAACGGTCGCAAAAGCGTCAAAAATCGTTGATCGTTGACACGTCGCTCCTTTTCATAATATCGTTGGTGGTTCATGCCACTTGTTGTTCGTTGTTCCTGCGGCGTCACACATCGCTATGTGTGACGCCGCAGGAACGACGAACATCTCCTTTCCTGCGTCCACCGGCAATGAGGAAGGAAGGAAGGAGGTGGGCGGCATGTTCCGGCCGCTCATCTTTGCCCCTCCTCTGCTATTGGGTGGTAGATAATGTTCGCTACTGCAGCGATCACCAAATGTCGCACGAACGACGGGGGCGGGTGCTATCGCGCACGACATCACTAGCTATCGTTAGCAATGTCGTAGCGTGTAAATTACCCTTAAGTCTTTAAATATTTGGTGCATGGACATAATACATGGGGGCATCAGAGGGGGCAACATCAAAAAGATATGAGCACAGAAAGAGGTTCAATTGATCCCTATGCTGGATACTATGAGTCCAAAGGAACTCAATGAAAGCCTGAGTTTCTCCTCCTTTTTATAATAGCACATGCCATCATCATTGTTTTGTGGTGTTCTTTCTGCTTGAGTAATTTTTATTACTTTTTAAATTTTATGTTTGCTTTATATATCCAAGTAATAAACCAAGACTGGCCCATACTGCATTGTGTGATACGAGTTTAATTATGTAATACTGTATTATGTGATAAGTCACTGGTAGCAAATCTTATACTTACTGTGCTACATTTTTAGTGCTTCTTTCTACTTCAAGTGTGCGCATGTAGCTCCCCTGCGGTCATGCTATTAAGATCTGCAACCTGGTTCCTGGAGTCCTAGCTCTGGCTAAACCCGCACACACCTAAAACACTCACACAACACCACCCTGGACCATTATAGGGCATGACAGAGACACAGGTTGAGAGGGTTGGCCGTCCTATGGCGTAAAGCCAGCCCAGGAAGTGGAGGTTGCCAAGGAGGGGTAAATCTAACCCTGCTGCAGTTAGGTCTCTGGAGAGAAGGGGAGGGGAGTGTGGGTAGAGGAGATCAGAGAGAGAGAGGAGAAGAAGGGAGGAGGACACCCGGCTGGATGTCAGGTCTGGGTGCGAGGCCTGAGGATTGATCGCACAATGTCCAGGGGTGAAGCAGCTGGCTGCGGGGTCTGCAAGGGACTCTGACGGAGCTGTGCACACAACCGGGTGCAGAACCCAAGGGGAGAAGTAGGAAAGCTTCAAGCCTTCTGCCAGAATCTGCACGGTGAGGAAACTTCCAGAGCTCCTTGACTCGCCCACCCCAGGGCTATGGGACACCCGGTGCCGGGCCGGACTAGTCCGGGGGTAGTCAGTGGTGGCTGGGCCCGACTCCGTGGCCATGGTGGGGTCAATTAAAGTTTGTATTTTCGTGACGACACCTGTGGTTTGCGGCTATTAAGCCGCCGCTGCTGTATGAGGCCTCCGGAGCTGGTGGTATGGCAGCTCGGATGGTACTGCTCCCCACAGGTGGAGCGGTGTCCCGGGGCAACAGTTGGTGCTCGTGAGAGTCTATGGTGTGATGTTGTGTGAATAATACGGTGCAGGGCCGACAGGCAGTGAAAGAAACAGGCACAAACAGTAGTCTCTTTACCTTCTCCTCTTTTACTTGGCAACAGGTTAGTCCTGGGAGACCGTCACAGGTGGTAAAGATGATCCGGCCGGCCTGGAAGTGCCTAGGGGTGATCTCTTTGGCCAGTTGAGTATGAGTATGAGGCCTACTCCCTGCTCTTTCTTTTCTTCTACAGGACCCTGCACTCTGAATTTAGCAATGGCCCTCTTGCTGCTGGGACCACTAACTCCTCCCTCAGGTCAGACTTGAGGAATGCTCCCTGGAACTCCAGGTTCAGAGCTCCCCCTGCTGGCCTGAGGGAGAAACTGCGTTGGATGTTGAACTTACTGGCCAATGATTCCCCCAATTACCTCCAGGCTCAGCATTAACCCTTTGGAGGGGCAATGCTGTTGTGGTGACCAGGTCCTGGGGCGCCACACTCCCCCTTAGTTAAACTCAGTACTCCTGGACTGAAGAAACAAAACATAACATGTTAGAACATTTCATCCCATTATGGGAGGCACATTACTTAAACGTTACAAACTTAATAAAAACTATAAGAGTCTAGTGTGGCTCCCTGCCGGGTGTCCAATACACTGCTCCATGGGGGACCCGCCGCGATAAAACCCCCAACGTAGGCTCTGGCATGCGTCAGAGCATTGATGACCCAACTCTATGCACGCCGGACGGGTTTTTCTTCAGGGGTGCTGAGCACACTGGTGCTAACTATGTACAGTTAGGGTGTTGGCCACCCATAGTCCAGTGGTCCAGTTGTCCATTTACTTAATCACCTAAGACAAAAAGCATTTTATACAAGACATTTTAAATAACTATATACATTCTTATAGGTACTTTTTACTCTCTATACCTTGGAGGGGGCTGTCCCCGAGTGCTGCGTTGGGACCTGCGTAGCTCTGGTGTTTGTCCCTGACTACTTGGTGTATGCACTACCTCAATGCCACTGGTAGGCCTAACCCTGAGAGGTATGCGTGATGGTTGCCTACGTGGTCTGAGATTCGCCAAGGGTACAACAGGTTCACCACTGGCAGGGGGTTGATTCTCCTGTCCCACTGCTGGCGTGTCATCTTGTGTTGGGACGGACAGTTCTTCGGTGGATCTGGAACCTCTTCTGTTTCTGGCTCGACCAATTCCGGGAACGTCAAGACTGGTACCACTATAGCATTATTTATTCGGGTCCAAGTTTTGGGGAATTTTCCAAGGATTGTTTGGATCATCTCTTCCTCTTTTTCTTGAATTTGGGGACTTTCTTGTACTTCCTCTACTTCCTTTTGGATTTTGCACCATTCAGGGCACGCTTTCAGGCGGTCTCTAGAAGCTGCTTGATAGGTCTTGCCTTCATCTTTGCTTATGAGACATACTTTACTGTTGTCAAAGTTGGAGGGAATAATGGTGTAGGGTTCATTCTCCCACTGATCATCTAATTTATGCGCCCTCCGCTTTTTCTTAAGGACCTGTTCTCCGGGTGCTAAGGGAGTTGCTGGGGCTGCTTGATTGTAGTTCTTTTCTTGTCTCATTCTTGCTTGGGACAGGCTCTTTTCTACGCATTCCTGAACTTTGCGGTACTGCTGTTGTCGCTCTGTATCCCAATCCTCTATCTCTTGGACCGCTTCAGGTGACACAGTTCCCATCTCAAAGTCTACAGGTAACTTGCCAGGTCTTGCTCGCATCAAGTAAGCAGGGCTGCAGTTGGTCGAGTTTACTGGGATATTATTGTACAAGTCCACTAGATCTGGTAACTTCTCTGGCCATTGATTTCTTTCTTCTAGAGGTAGAGTCTTGAGCAGATCAATAACCACATGGTTCATCTTCTCGCACAATCCATTGGTTTGGGGGTGGTACGGTGTTGTTCTGATTTTCTTACAGCCGTACATGTTACAGAACTCTTGAAACACTTCTGCCTCGAATGCAGGACCTTGATCAGTCAGCACCCTTTCAGGATAACCGTGAGGTCGACAAAAGTATGCCTGAAATGCTCTAGCTGCTGTTCTGGCTGTCTGGTCTTTCACAGGCACTACTACCAGGAAACAAGAGTAATGGTCCACAATGGTGAATGCGTAAACATAGCCTGACCGGCTTGGTGTTAACTTCACGTGGTCCAGGGCCACCAACTCTAGGGGCTGCTTCGTGACAATTGGCTGTAGGGGAGACCTCTGGCTGGCATCATCCTTCCGCCTCAGGTTACACGGACCGCAGTCTCGGCACCACTTCTTAACTGTCTTTCTCATGTGCACCCAGTAGAACCGATCGCGGAGTAGGGTCTCCAACTTCTTCCACCCGAAGTGTCCTGCTTTATCATGGTAAGCTGTTAGGACCATTGGAGCATCCCTCTGTGGGACCACTATCTGCCAGACGAGTTTATTCGTTCGCCAGTTGACATATCTCTTGCATAGCTTGCCTTGGTAGGTGAACAATCGTCCCCTCTCCTTCCACAGCTGCTGGGCTTCTTGTGGAGCATCTGGACCGAGATGGTTCTCAGCTTGTGCTAGCTTTTCTTTGACCAATCGCACGGCCGGGTCATCGTTCTGTGTCTCTTCCCATTATGATGGAGTAATGGGTTGACCGAGACCTTGTGCGGGCTCGAGCGCTTCCCTCCTACAGCATGCTCACACTGGGAGACACCTTGGTGATGGAAAGCCGGTAACTCTACCTCTTCGAGTTCATCCAGGTCTTCTCCAGACTCGAGTAAGTGAGGCATTCTGGACAGCGCATCAGCGTTGTTATTCTTCTTGCCAGCCCGGTACTTGATGGTAAAGTCAAAGTTAGACAGCCGGGCCATCCATCGCTGCTCCAACGCACCTAGCTTGGCTGTTGCCAGATGTGTCAACGGATTGTTGTCCGTGAAGATGGTGAACTTGGTCGACGCCAGATAGTGCTTGAAGCGTTCAGTCACTGCCCAGACAATAGCGAGGAACTCCAGCTTGAAGGAATTGTAGTTTTCTGGATTCCTTTCTGTGGGACGAAGCTTCCTACTGGCGTAAGCTATCACCTTCTCTCTGCCTCCCTTCACCTGGGACAGAACTGCTCCCAGTCCCACGTTGCTGGCATCTGTGTACAGTACAAACAGCTGGCTGTAGTCAGGGTAGGCCAGGATTTCTTCTCCCGTGAGAGCCCCTTTCAGCCGGACAAAAGATGTTTCTATTTGGCTGTTCCATTCAAATGGAGGGCTTTGCTTCTTAGCCTTCTTTGGCTGGCCCACCAGGAGATCTTGAAGAGGTGCTGCTATCTTTGTGAAACCATCAATGAACCTTCGGTAGTAGCCCACCAGCCCAAGGAACTGCCGCACCTCCTTCACCGTGGTGGGTCTTGGCCAGTCCTTGATTACTGTGACTTTCTCTGGATCAGGTGCCACACCTTCTGCGCTGACCACATGATCCAGGTGTGAAGCCCCACAGGTGTTGTATCGGTGCATACCTTCAGGGACTCCACGTAGCTGGTGCTGGTCACAGGTAGGGAATCTTCAGTTTTGATCGTGACGCCACTCTCAGTATTGCGGTCAGTGGGGACCGCCACTGCAGGTTAGGGGACGCCTGGGGCTGATGGTGGGTGCAGTCGGATATAGTAGCCTCCTGAGAGTGAGGCAAGCCCCAGGGCCCGGTGTGGGTTTGTAGTACCACAGGTCGCAGAATGACTCAAACACAGTCCAAGAAGTCTTTTAACGTGTTTACTCACTGTTTGGAGGTCACGGTGAGATGCCCGGGCGACACTGTGATAACCAGGTGGAACCAGGAATTCCAGGAGGCCGTTCTGAGGGTAGCTGTCCACTCGCCTTCCTTGCACTCTTTCTGTTTTAGGAGGATCCTTTGCTTGAAGCGTGGTAGGACCCCTCCAGGGAAGCTGTTACCACCCTGCTCCCCTCTCTCTGGCTCGTCTGCCGGCAGCGTGGCCTTGGTGGGATGGCTTCTGGCCCTGTCCCCTTATGGGCCTGGTGTGCTGCTTGGCTCAAGCTCTGTGTAGTCGTGGTGAGGGCATGAAGTACCCCCCCAACCTGTAGGTTAAGCAGCTCTGGATGATCTGCTGCCTGTACTGGGGACCTAGTTCCCCTTGTGTGCTCGGATACCGGGATCTCCGTACTCAGCCACCCCTCTTTCTCTGGATGCTCTTCAGGCCGACCCACAGTACTCCGTTCTCCTCCGCTTTCAGCTACAGCACTCCTCAGGACCTGTCTGCACGGGAGCTTCTCTGCTCCCCCTCCATACACTTCAACTTCTTCCTCTCGACTCCCTCACTTCCTCTCTCTCTCTGCCCTGCTTCCTAGCAACCAGCCCCTGAACACACCCCTAGCTGGGAATTGAAAGTTAACCCCTTATGGCTACCCAAGGGTCCCCTCTGGTGATGTGGGAGGCCTGATCACTATATGTTTGTGTGTGCACCTCATCCTGACCTTTGGAGATTACCTGGAAGCATTGCTCCCGCATGGGTGCAATACTCTGTGGTGCCTGACCAGGTCAGGGGCGCCACATTCCCCCTTAGTTATCATCAGCACGTCCTCGGGCTGCAAAGACAAGAGAAAGAAAAAAGGTAAATACAAATTTTTTTTTTTTCCCACACAGGGGCAATTATTTACATTTAAACATGCCAGGTACCATTCCACCACCAACCACCCACATGTCCGAACCCCACCCAAAAACCTCCAGGAGGTAGGTCACCGGTCCTTTTGGTAACCAGGTCTGGGCCATCACATTCCCCAGACCTTTCCTCCAATCTTCCTCTCCTGAGGGGAGTGGTGTAAGGTAGGCCCCATAAACAGGCGTACCCGCTTCCGAGTGTTGGAGGGCAGGCCCCATAAACAGGCGTGCCCCCTTGTTGGTGCAGAGCCATGCCCCTCAACAGGCAGACCCTGTGGTTGGTACCAAGAAGGCAACTTTTTTTTTTACAATGCAAAGTTTGTGGTTAAAGCCAGTTCATAACCAGTGGTCTAACATTTTAAGGAAGTCTCACAATAGTCCTTGTGGGCACATTTCGCTTAAACGTTGCTTAACTATAACAGGTTAAACATTACACTTCATACCGTCACTTTCAACTAAACTGTACTTTGTCTATAGCGTAATGGGAGCTGACCAAAGTTGCTGCGGGTTGATCTACGCAGTACTATACTGTCATCTGTCTGAGGTTGTGTCCTCCCACCCGATGTATGTGTCTCAATGTGAATTCTGGGTGTACTGGGTACTGATACCAATGCGTGGTTTTCTGCTTCAGCTACATTTGGCACTTCTAGGTTCTGAACAGGTGCTTCTAGGTCTCCTACTTCTCTAGATTGAGTGAATGTAATGACTGGAATAACAACTGCTCCATTGTATTGAGGCCAACTTGCTGGAAAATCTCCAAGCGCAGTATGGATCATCCTTTCTTTTGGTTCTTGAACTGGCAAAGGGTTGGGAATTTCTTCAGGGATTCTTAGTTGTTCAGGACATTTCTTTAGGCGATCTCTAGAAACGACAGCTGTTGTTTTTCCTCCATCTTTGCTGATAAGGCATGTCTTTTCATTGCTAAGCGTTGATGGTAACACAGTATAGGGTTCTTCTTCCCAGTGATTGTCAAGTTTATGACGCCTTCTCTTTCCCTTGAGAACTATATCTCCTGGCATCAAAGGAACAGCAGGTGCTTTTCGATTGTAGGCCTTTTCTTGTTTCTCACGCTGCTGAGTCAGGCTTCGCTCCACACACTCTTGTACTTTCTTGTATTGGGCTTGGCGGTTGGAATCCCAATCAGCACCTTGTTGATGGTCTTCAGGGGTCTCAACTCCCATTTCCAGATCTACTGGCAATCTCCCTGGTCTGGCCCTCATCAGGTATGCCGGTGTGCAGTTCGTGGAACTCACAGGGATGTTGTTATACATGTCCACTAGATCGGGTAGTTTTTCTGGCCACTGACTTCGTTCCTCCAATGGGAGCGTCTTCAGAAGATCGAGAATGATGTGGTTCATCTTCTCACACATGCCATTGGTCTGAGGATGGTAAGGCGTAGTACGGATCTTCTGGCAGCCGTATAGGTTACAAAACTCCTTAAACACTTCAGCTTCAAAGGCTAGTCCTTGGTCAGTGAGCACTTGATCTGGATAGCCATGTGGTCGACAGAAGTGTGTCTGGAAAGCTTTGGCTGCAGTTTGACCTGTCAAGTCCTTGACTGGTACTACCACCAGGAATCTGGAGTAGTGGTCAACCATAGTGAGAGCGTAGTTGTAGCCTTGTCTGCTGGGTGCCAACTTTACATGGTCCAGGGCCACGATCTCCAGGGGCCGTTTAGTTTGGATGGGCTGGAGTGGTGCTCTCTGGCGGTGCTGGTCTTTTCTTCTAAGATTGCAAGGCCCGCAGTTTCGACACCACTTCTCTAGGGCAGATCTCATGCCCACCCAGTAGAATCTTACTTTAAGTAGGGCCTCCAGTTTCTTCCAACCAAAGTGGCCTGCACCATTGTGATAGGCTTCTAGCACCATCCTCGTATCCTTCTGTGGTACAATCACTTGCCACACCTTCTCATGCGTCCTCGGGTCAATGATGCTCCTGTAAAGTTTGTCTTGATAGATGAATAATCGACCCCTCTCCTTCCATAGGTACTGTGCCTCAGGTGGGGCTCCTTTGTCAAGGCTGGCGCCAGGCTGGCTGATCAGTTTCTTTACCAAGCCTACCGCTGGATCATTTTCCTGGGTCTCCTTCCAGTTGTAATGAGGTAGTGGGTTCAGGGTCACCTCTTGGCGGTTGGCACGCGACTGCCGACACTGTTTTGCTCCATGGCGATGGAACGCTGGCAGCTCAATCTCTTCCAGATCATCTTCATCTTCACCCTCGTCTGCTAGGTGAGGCATCCTGGACAGAGCATCTGCGTTGCCGTTCTTGCGGCCAGCTCGATACTTGACAGTAAAGTCATAATTCGCCAGTCGGGCTACCCAACGCTGCTCCATGGCACCCAATTTAGCAGTATCCAAGTGGGTCAGGGGGTTGTTGTCCGTGAAGACAGTGAATTTGGTGGCTGCCAGGTAGTGCTTGAACCGCTCTGTGATAGCCCATACCATGGCCAGGAACTCTAGCTTGAATGAGCTATAATTCTCTGGGTTTCTTTCGGTAGGCCTGAGCTTCCTGCTGGCGTAAGCAATCACACGCTCTTTGCCTCCCTGCACCTGTGAAAGCACTGCTCCCAGTCCCACATTACTGGCATCTGTGTACAGTACAAATGGCAGACCGTAGTCAGGATAGGCTAGGATCTCTTCACCCGTCAAGGCCCCTTTCATTTGTCTGAAGGAGTGTTCTTCTGCTTCTCCCCAGTGAAATGGCGGGCCGGTGATCTTTCCTTTCTTCTTTGGGTGGCCTACCAGGAGCTCTTGCAAAGGCGCTGCCATTTTCGTGTAGCCCTTGATGAACCTTCTGTAGTAGCCTACCAAGCCAAGGAACTGACGTACCTCCCGGACGGTAGTAGGTGTGGGCCATTCCTGGATGACTGTGACCTTCTCTGGGTCCGGTGCTACTCCTTCTGCACTGACCACGTGACCTAGGTACTGGACCTTTGGCTTCAGTAAATGGCACTTGGATGGTTTCAGCTTCATTCCATATCGGGATAGTGCTTCAAAGACTTCAGCCAGGTGTTTCAGGTGGTCCTCGTAGGTCTTGGAGTACACGATGACATCATCCAGGTAGAGCAGGACGGTTTCAAAGTTGAGGTGCCCTAGGCAGCATTCCATAAGCCTCTGGAAGGTCCCGGGGGCATTGCAGAGTCCAAATGGCATGCTGTTGAACTCACAGAGGCCCATTGGGGTGGTGAAGGCCGTCTTCTCCCGATCTTCTTCTGCTACAGATACTTGCCAGTAGCCACTAGTAAGATCTAGGGTAGAAAAGTAGTTAGAGGCTTTCAAGGCAGCGAGGGATTCCTCTATCCTTGGCAAAGGGTAGGCATCCTTGTGTGTTATCTGATTTATCCGTCTGTAATCCACACACATCCTCATCGTGCCATCCTTCTTTCTTACCAGGACTAGGGGAGCTGCCCAGGGGCTGCAACTGTCCCTTATGACTCCTGCCTCCTTCATGTCCTTCAGCATGTCCTTTGTGCGCTGGTAATGGGCTGGTGGAATAGGCCTATGTCTTTCCTTAATGGGAGGATGACTGCCTGTGGGTATGTGATGTTGCACCCCTTTGATCCTACCAAAGTCTAGTGGGTTCTTACTAAAGACCTGCTCGTATTCCTGCACGACCCTGTAAACCCCATGTTTCTGGTAGTCGGGTGTAGAGTCAGTCCCCACGTGTAGTTTCTGGCACCAGTCCTCTAACTGCTTTTGGGAGGTCTCGCCCTCTTTTGAGTCAGCTTGTGTCAGGGGACCTACAGGTGTTATGGCGTCATCTGAGCATGTAAACAGTTTGGCTATGGTAGCGTACCTTGGTAGTCTGGCTTCCTCCTCCCCACAGTTCAACACTCGTACAGGCACTCGTCCCTTGTGTACATCAACTACCCCCCTGGCTGTCAGAATCGTGGGCCAGTGGTCTGAATGAGTGGGCTCTAGTACAGCCTGGTAATCTTGTCCTCTGAGACCTACCGCTGCTCTACACCACATCATCATTTCACTCCGTGGGGGTATCACAATGGGGTTAGCATCCATCACCCGTACACTACCAATCTCACCGCCAGTCTGTTTTACCTGTTGCTTCCTCAGAATGATTCGGATCTCCTTTTGCAAGGCTCTTTGCGACCTGCCGTCAGCACCTTCAACAATCTGGTGAAGCAACAACAACACTTCCCCTAGGCAATTTTCTATGACATTAGTGCCTAAAATCATTTGCGGGTTCCTTTCTCTAACATCAGTGTCCACAACAATCAGTCCTTGTCCCTTCATTTCCTGCCTTCCCACCTTTATGGTTACCTCTTTGACCCCGATCTGGTCTATAGGTTGTCCGTTGGCAGCATAGATGGTGAGGGAGGGGTCCGGTGGTCGGAGATCGCCGTCCGACCAAAACCTCCGATAAAGGACATGCGGGATCGTGGTGACCTGAGAGCCGGTGTCCAATAATGCCGGGGTAGGGATCCCGTCCAAGACGATGGACAGGACAGGACGTCCACCCACGTACTGATCACAGCAGCGACTTGGGCCTGATCTTCTTAATCCTGAGGACTGGCCCTCGGCCCCAGGTTTGACTCGTTTAAAGGACAGGCCCTTGCATAGTGACCTGCCTTCTGGCAACGACGACAGATGGGTTGTCCAGCTGAGTCATAGCGATCACTGCTCCTGCCTCGAGTTGGGGGACCCCTTCTCCTCCGCATCCAAGGGACGTCCTCTGGGTTGTCGGCTAGCAGGATCTGATGAGGGACTTTGGTCTCTGAGGGCAACTGCATTGCTTTCAGGATTTGTGCGACGTCCTTAGTGAGCTGCTGCACTTGGGAGGATAGCGTACTTATGGTCTCTGCTGGCGCGTTGAGTCCTTTTGCAGTCATCAGGGCCTGCGTGGAGGATTCCGCTCCTGCAGCCGTGGAACTGGCAGGGTCTGTGTCCACAGGGGGTTGGAGTGCTTTCACTGCCCGGTCTTTCAGAATGGCAAAGTCCACGTCGGGGTGTTCTAGGGACCACAGCTTCATCTGCTTCCCATCCTCAGGAGAGCGCAGGCCACGCAGGAATTGTTCCTTCATCATCCGGTTTCCTTCCTGGTCACTGACAGGGTCCACCAGCTTGAGAGCCCGTAGTGCAGCCTGCAGCCTGAGGGCATAGTCTCTTATACTATCTTGGGGCTTCTGACGGCAGTGATAGAAGTCCGTTCTCAGCTCTCCCTCCGTGCGGTGTTCAAAAGCAGCTGCTAGTTTGGCAAAGATGGTCTCAACAGAGCTCCGGTCATCATTGGCCCAGGACTCAGCTTCCAATTCTGCTGCTCCAGTCAATTGTCCCAGCACCACAGCGGCCCTCTGTTTACCAGTCATCGCGTGCATGTCTAGCAGGGTGTTGATCTTTTTCTTAAACCCGGTCAGCGTGTCTATTTTACCGGCGTATTGAGGCAGCCATTGCGCCCCTGGGGCATACAACAAGGACACTGGCATTATGGGGGCGACCTCGGCCGGCGCAGCTGCGACCGCGGCACCGGCACCAGGCGCTGCGGCGTCCAGCGCGACAGGGGCTGGCATCGCTTGGGCTGCGTCGCCCTGACCAGGGGCATTACCTCCTGCAGCGTCCATTTTTCTTCAGAAAATCCGCGCGCTCCCTTTCCACTTCCTGGGTCAGAACGCTCTCTGAATTGTGGGGATTCTGGGGCGGCCACACCTCTTCGTGGGCGGTGCTCTTCTCCCTCGCGCGGGCTGCAGCGCGCGCTTTTGAAGATGGCAATATGGCGGCGGTTCAATTTTTGCGGTCGGACCTCTGAGGCACACGGTCACCTGTCTGAACAGGTCTAGTCCTTATCCTGTTCGTGACGCCAGAAGATGTGAAGCCCCACAGGTGTTGTATCGGTGCATACCTTCAGGGACTCCACGTAGCTGGTGCTGGTCACAGGTAGGGAATCTTCAGTTTTGATCGTGACGCCACTCTCAGTATTGCGGTCAGTGGGGACCGCCACTGCAGGTTAGGGGACGCCTGGGGCTGATGGTGGGTGCAGTCGGATATAGTAGCCTCCTGAGAGTGAGGCAAGCCCCAGGGCCCGGTGTGGGTTTGTAGTACCACAGGTCGCAGAATGACTCAAACACAGTCCAAGAAGTCTTTTAACGTGTTTACTCACTGTTTGGAGGTCACGGTGAGATGCCCGGGCGACACTGTGATAACCAGGTGGAACCAGGAATTCCAGGAGGCCGTTCTGAGGGTAGCTGTCCACTCGCCTTCCTTGCACTCTTTCTGTTTTAGGAGGATCCTTTGCTTGAAGCGTGGTAGGACCCCTCCAGGGAAGCTGTTACCACCCTGCTCCCCTCTCTCTGGCTCGTCTGCCGGCAGCGTGGCCTTGGTGGGATGGCTTCTGGCCCTGTCCCCTTATGGGCCTGGTGTGCTGCTTGGCTCAAGCTCTGTGTAGTCGTGGTGAGGGCATGAAGTACCCCCCCAACCTGTAGGTTAAGCAGCTCTGGATGATCTGCTGCCTGTACTGGGGACCTAGTTCCCCTTGTGTGCTCGGATACCGGGATCTCCGTACTCAGCCACCCCTCTTTCTCTGGATGCTCTTCAGGCCGACCCACAGTACTCCGTTCTCCTCCGCTTTCAGCTACAGCACTCCTCAGGACCTGTCTGCACGGGAGCTTCTCTGCTCCCCCTCCATACACTTCAACTTCTTCCTCTCGACTCCCTCACTTCCTCTCTCTCTCTGCCCTGCTTCCTAGCAACCAGCCCCTGAACACACCCCTAGCTGGGAATTGAAAGTTAACCCCTTATGGCTACCCAAGGGTCCCCTCTGGTGATGTGGGAGGCCTGATCACTATATGTTTGTGTGTGCACCTCATCCTGACCTTTGGAGATTACCTGGAAGCATTGCTCCCGCATGGGTGCAATACTCTGTGGTGCCTGACCAGGTCAGGGGCGCCACACAGGTACTGTACCTTTGGCTTCAAGAGGTGACATTTGGACGGCTTTATCTTCAGGCCATACTCTGACAAGGACTCAAACACTTCTGCTAAGTGCCTTAGGTGGTCTTCATAGGTCTTGGAGTAGACTATGACGTCATCCAGGTACAATAGCACGGTTTCAAAGTTGTAATGGCCCGAGCAGCACTCCATCAACTTTTGGAATGTCCCTGGGGTGTTGCAGAGCCCGAATGGCATACAGTTGAACTCGCAGAGGCCCATTGGTGTCATGAATGCAGTCTTCTCCTTGTCCGCCTCTGCCACGGGAACCTGCCAATACCCACTGGTGAGATCCAAGGTGGAGAAGACTGATTTTAAGGCTGTTAGTGACTCTTCTATTCTGGGTAGTGGATAAGCATCTTTATGTGTAATGCGGTTAATTTGTCTGTAATCTATGCACATTCTCATTG
The DNA here is from genome assembly GCF_048569485.1 of Anomaloglossus baeobatrachus. NCBI lineage: Eukaryota > Metazoa > Chordata > Amphibia > Anura > Aromobatidae > Anomaloglossus > Anomaloglossus baeobatrachus. Next base: position 131,560,386 of record NC_134356.1, read on the forward strand.
TACCATCTTTTTTCTTTACGAGCACTAGTGGAGCTGCCCAGGGGCTACAACTATCTCTGATAACCCCAGCCTCCTTCATTTCCCGTAACATTTCTTTGACACGCTGATACTGTGCTGGGGGTACAGGGCGGTATCTCTCTTTAATGGAATGATGGTAACCAGTGGGGATTTGATGTTTAACCCCTTTTACCTGCCCAAAATCTAGGGGGTGTTTGCTGAAGACCCGCTCGTATTCCTGTACCACCCGGTAAACCCCATTCTTTTGGTGTGAGGGGGTGGAGTCGGTGCCCACATGTAATTTTTTGGCACCAGTCCTCCAGCTGTCCCTTGGAGCCGTTGTCTTCCGCCTGGTCGGACGGGATCAAGGGTTCCACTGCTTTGATGGTATTGTTACTGACAGTGTACAGTTTTGCTACGATGGCGTACCGGGGCAATTTGGCTTCCTCCTCCCCACAATTCAGGACATGGACGGGCACTCTTCCCTTGCGGACGTCTGCTACCCCTCTGGCTATCAGGACTCCAGGCCTGCTGTCTGAATACACCGGTTCTACCAAGGCTGGGTAATCCTGACCCTTGAGGCCTATTGCTGCCCGACACCATATCAACATTTCACTTCTTGGGGGTATTGCAATGGGGAGGGGGTCACTTACTCTCACACTGCCAATTTCTCCTCCGGCCAGCTCTACCTGCTGCCTCCTCATCAGGGCTCTGATTTCCTTCTGTAGGGCACGCTGCTGCCCGGAGCTGGCAGTTTCAGACGCCTGCTGCAACAAAATTATCACTTCGGCAATACAATTTTCCATCACATTTGTACCAATGGTTAGCAGTGGGTTAGATTCTTTGCGATCAATATCTACAATTATCATCCCCTGACATGGCAATTCTACCCGCCCCACTTTAATGGTTACCTCCTTATACCCAATTTGAGGCAAGGGCTGACCATTACTGGCCACAATTGTTAAATCATCATCTGGGCCATGGTCAATGTCTGAATCAGCCCAATATCTTTTGTACAGTCTATAAGGGATGGTTGTTACCTGGGACCCCGTATCCAGGAGGGCGTTCATAGGGATCCCATCCAGCACAATAGGAAGGACCGGGCGTCCTCCCACATACTTGCTGTGACTAGGAGTTCAGCCAGGCTTCCTTACACATGGGGGTTGGCTCCGGGCCCTAGGCTCGGCCCATTTAAAGGACAGTGTCTTGCAATGTGGCCTGCCTGGCTGCAGCGGCGGCAGATCGGTTGTCCAGTTGAATCATGCCGGTCTGTGTCTTTTCCTCGGGTCGTCAGAATCCTCCTTTGCCGCATCCACGGGACGTCATCTGGACTGGAGGCCAACTCGATTCTTGCAGGTGATGGGGTCACTTGTAGGGACTGCACTGTTTTTGCGAGGGCAGCCACTGTCTTGGTCAGCTCTTGGACCTGCTGTCTGAGCTCTGCAGTGGGATCTTTATCCAAGGTCTGCACCTCAGCCCCTGCAGCGGCTCGTGTTGCAGGTGTTGCGGGCGGAGGAGGGGACACTGCGCTCTCCCACTGCTCGGGTCCGGCCGCTGCTGCTGCTGCGGCTGCCGCTGCTCGGTGGTGGCTCGAGCGGTGGGCCGGATCCCGGGGACTCGAGCGGCGATCCTCGCCCGTGAGTGAAAAGGGGGGGGTTTGATTGTGGGGATTTGGTTATTGTCCGTGACGCCACCCACGGTTGTGGTGAAGTTGGTGACACCACCGCTGCTCTGGACGGGGATCCCGGGAGCGGTGACCGGGAGCAGCTTTGATGTTAGTTCTCCCCTCCGTGGGTAGGGTGTTGGTTGTCCCGGGGCCCGGTGATGGGGTAGGAGTGGATGGCAGGCGGGTTACTGGGGCTGGTGAGGTGCAGAGTCGCGGGGGCAGCGCTGTGCCGCACGGCACGGTGGTACTCAGCCAATGATGAGGACACAGTTCTCGGTAAAACACACGGCTGGATGGACGGGTCCCACAGATGGCTGCAGTGTTGTTTCTCCCGGCAGGTTGATGGTGACTGCCTTTCCCTGCACCTATGTACTGTAAACGGTTCCAATGGGTTCCCACCGGTAACCCGCTCCCCAGCTTGGATATGGGCTGGAGGAGCCCCTTTTGCCCACAGGCTCTGGCCCTGGGAACGGTAGCCTTGGCGGTGACTGTGTTTCCCTCTCACGGTTGGACTGTTGCTTTCTGTCGGGACTTGGCTGCTGGGAAACCCAGGAGGTTCCCTTCGCTGACGGATTTGGCAAATTCACGGCGACTCCTAGCCTTGCCGGGGTCCGGAAGCCCCTGCCAGATGGTGCTGACTTCTCTTTGTGTACCGGTCCGGTACCGCCGAGCCACCGCCTGTCCACGGTCCTTACGGTAAACTCCGATAGGCCACTCCTGCAGACGGTCACCACCGTCTGCCAACCTTGCTGTACCGCCCAGGCCACACACCCGGACGCTGTCAGTCTGCTCCTCTACCACCTTCCTTCCTCTCACTTTCCACTCTCAACCTGAACTCTCCGCTTTTCTCGCCTCCAGGACTGTGAACTCCTCGGTGGGCGGAGCCAACCGCCTGGCTCCACCCCCTGGTGTGGACATCAGCTCCTGGAGGGAGGCAGCAAGGGTTTCTGTCTGACTTAGGTGTGCCTGACCGGGAGTGTGGGGTGTGTAGGTGTTGTTCTCTGTGGCCCCTGGCTTGTCCAGGGCGCCACACAGGCACCACCCCTGGGTACGTGATAGGAAGAGGCCAGAGGGGTACTGTGTCATTCAGTGTAGATTCTCTCAGTACCCGGATGGCCTGGTCCTTAAACTTTGCAAAGTCCAGAGCAGGGTTCTGCTGGACCATGATACGCAGCTGGGTCCTGTGGGCGTCTGACAGGAGCCCTTCTAGGAACTGCTCAGTTAGGAGCTTGTCTTCTTCACGTACACTCTCTGGGTCCACCTGTTTAATTGCTTTCAGGGCCTCCTGCAAGTTTAAGGCATAGTCCCGTATGCTGTCTGTGGCCCGTTGTTTGCACCCAAAGAATCTCATTTTTATTTCCGCTGCGGTGCGGGTGTCAAAAGTACTCTTTAACTTAGCCAGTATCTGGGTCGCTGTCCCTTTATCTGTGTCATGCCAGGACTTCACTTCACGCTGGGCCGCGCCAGCTAGCTGCCCCATTAATATGCCACCTTCTGGCTCTCAGTCAGAGGATACGCTCTAAACAAGCTGTGCAGCCTTTCTCTGAAGTCGCTCAGGGTATGTGACTCCCCGGAGTACTGCGGCAGCCATTCTGCTCCCGGGATGTACGGCATTGTGATCGGCATTACCGGCGCTACAGCGGGGGCTGGGGCGACGGCGACTGGGATTGCTTCGGCTGGTGCTGCGGCGTCTCGGGCTATGGCAGCCACCTGCTCTCCCTCTGAGTCAGACATCTTCCTCCCCCTTAGTGAACCTTACCAGGCTCTGTTCACTTTTCAAAATCTCTTCCGGGTAGCGCGGGGTTAACGACCCTCCGCTCTGATGGCGCGCTCCCTTTGCGCTCTTTTTCAGGCACGCCCCCGTTCTTCTTGCACTCAGCAAGGCTAATGGCGGCGGCAGTTTTCAAACAGTAACACAGTCTTTTAAGCACAGTTTCTGTAGGCGCACAGTACCCGGTGGGACCGGGCACGAAATCCTGTTCGTGATGCCAAAGTTGACTCGCCCACCCCAGGGCTATGGCACACCCGGTGGCGGGCCGGACTAGTCCGGAGGTAGTCAGTGGTGGCTGGGCCCGACTCCGTGGCCCTGGTGGGGTCAATTAAAGTTTGTATTTTCGTGACGACACCTGTGGTTTGTGGCTATTAAGCCGCCGCTGCTGTATGAGGCCTCCGGGGCTGGTGGTATGGCAGCTCGGATGGTCCTGCTCCCCACAGGTGGAGCGGTGCCCCGGGGCAACAGTTGGTGCTCGTGAGAGTTTATGGTGTGATGTTGTGTGAATAATACGGTGCAGGGCCGACAGGCAGTGAAAGAAACAGGCACAAACAGTAGTTTTTTTACCTTCTCCTTTTTTACTTGGCAACAGGTTAGTCCTGGGAGACCGTCACATGTGGTAAAGATGATCCGGCCGGCCTGGAAGTGCCTGGGGGTGATCTCTTTGGCCAGTTGAGTATGAGGCCTACTCCCTGCTCTTTCTTTTCTTCTACAGGACCCTGCACTCTGAATTTAGCAATGGCCCTCTTGCTGCTGGCATCTGTGTGGTAGGCTGCGCACACCGGGCCCTTGGAATGCAGCTGTACCTTCAGATTGCTGATGGGCCAGGGGGCTTGCAGCTCTCCTGCGCTCCGGATTCGGCCACCAGGGAAGGATTTTATACCCTGGCAACCATAGACTCCGATGTTTGAGTCTCTTCTGTGCCTCTCTGCAAATCTTGCTTCACTGGGCCAAGCTATTCCAGCTCTACAGCCCCAGTTCCACAGGACAGCACTAGAGATGAGCGAACCGGTCCCAGTTCGGCTCGAGGCCGGTTCGCCGAACGGGGGTCCCGTTCGAGTTCGGCTCGTCGAACGTTCGACGAACCGAACTCGAACGTATAGGCTACAATGGGAGGCAATCACAAACACATAAAAATGCATTATAAATGTACACAAACAGTTAATAAACATTGCCATAACACTTACCGGTCCCCGCGATCCCTTCTGCACTCTGTCTCCTGCTGCTATTCCATCCGATGATCGCTTAATCCTCCCGGTGACCTGCACTGCCAGCAGAGATGCAGGACCTATCGTGACGTCAAAATAGCCATGTGACCAGTCACGTGGCTATTATCTCATTGGCTACAGACTGGTCACATGACTATGACACGTCATGTAGGACCTGCGAGTGCATCTCTCCGGTACACGGTGCACATATGTGTATCGCCGTGTACCGGCGACATGCTCTAGCACACGGTCGACTCCCCGTTCCGTTAGGGACCGGCTGACACAGCCGGTCATTAACGGAGATCACCGTTGCCATAGCAACGCAGTTAGCGGTGACATCACCGCTAACCGCGGCTCCGAGAGCACCGTTGCTATGGTAACGCGTCTGTCAGCGTTACCGCTGTTACCGCTGACAGCCAGCACTGATCACTCACGGAGTGAAGGCTGCACGCTGCTGCACGATTGTAGTGAGGATTGTAGTGAGGATGAGGTTCCCCAGCCCCAAGTGATGAGCTGGTGAATCTCATCCTTCCTCACTACAATCGTCACTACTACTACACTAGTGAGGATTGTAGTGAGGATGAGATGCCCCAGCCCCAAGTGATGAGCTGGTGCACCTCATCCTTCCTCACTACAATCGTCACTACTACTACACTAGTGAGGATTGTAGTGAGGATGAGATGCCCCAGCCCCAAGTGATGGGCTGGTGAACCTCATCCTCACTACAATCGTCACTACTACTACACTAGAAAGAAAGAAGACAGAAGAGCAGGATCGTGGAGGGGTGACAGGGGGTAATAAAGATGGAGTCTCTAATGTGTCTGTGTATTTATTTCTATTAAAGTATTTTTTCTCTGTGTGGTGTCTTTTTTTTAACCCTTTATTGGAGATTCTTAATGGCCGGGTCAAACGTGCCTGACATTAAGAATCTCTGGCTTAATACTGGCTAGTAAAACAAAGCCAGTATTAACTCATGATTACCCAACAAGCCACCCGGCTCCAGGGCTGTTGGAAAAGTTGGATACAGCGCCAGATGATGGCGCTTCTATGAGAGCGCCATTTTCTGGGGCGGCTGCGGACTGCAATTCGCAGCAGAGGCGCCCAGAAACCTCGGGCTAACCTGTGCTGCGGATTCCAATCCCCAGCTGCCTAGTTGTACCCGGCTGGACACAAAAATGGGGCGAAGCCCACGTCATTTGTTTTTTAATTATTTCATGAAATAAGTGAAATAATTAAAAAAAAACGGGATTCCCTATATTTTTGGTTCCCAGCCGGGTACAAATAGGCAACTGGGGGTTGGAGGCAGCCCGTGGCTGCCTGCTGTACCTGGCTAGCATACAAAAATATGGTGAAGCCCACGTCATTTTTTTGGTGGGCAAAAAAATTCTGCATACAGTCCTGGATGGAGTATGCTGAGCCTTGTAGTTCTGCAGCTGCTGTCTGCTCTTCTCCATACAGATAGACAGCAGCTGCAGAACTACAAGGCTCAGCATACTCCATCCAGGACTGTATGCAGAAGTTTTTTGCCCCCTGAAAAAATTATGTGGGCTTCGCCATATTTTTGTAAATAATAAATAATAAATTTTTGAAAAAAAATAAAGGGGTCCCACGACGACTCTGGACCGTCTAGAATATGGGGGGGAGACACTCAGGGAACGTATCCCCCATTTTCTAGGAGTGCGGACCCTTCATGTGAGGAGTGTGGGTGCAATGAATCTGCACTCACTCTTCTCGGGTCCACAGCAGCAGAGTCCATGTCATAATGGTTGCTACCAAAGCTGCAATGCCCTGCTCATGAGGTAAGGGCATGCCTAATCAGGAGAACTACTGTAGAGGAAGCTCTGCTCACTGGTATATAGGTGCTCAGAGGTAATAATAGATAAAATTAGTGAGTAACCTCGGCACTCTAAATCTCCCAGACTAAGTCAGTAAGTCACAACGGATAGTAATGCAAAATCACTCTTTATTGGTCCGTATTAAGAAAAAAAATTTTTTCATAAGCATATATGTTTTTGTCCAAAACAAGTTACAAATGACGTTTCGGCCTGAGCCTTCGTCAGATTGGACTTATCTGCATGTAATTATGAAAAATGACAATAATCAGTATCACATAAGAGTGAGAGAACAATAACATAAACTCGAACAATGTAGAGGTACAATTGGGATGCAGCAAAAAAATTGCAACACAGCAAGAAATGAACCACATGATACAAATGTCATAATACAGTACAAGGACAATATAGTAATGACAAATATGGGGTCAGAGTAGGCTTAGACAGCTCTGGTACGAAAGAGATGTCAATCATAAAGTAACATGTGCAGTAGGTGTAGAGCTACAGTGTGCATGGCAGAGCTAATGGGTAGATCGACCATAGAAAAAGAACGGAGAAAAAGTGGAGAAAAAGTGGAGAAAAAGTGGAGAAAAAAATGGAGAAAAAGTGGAGAAAAAGTGGAGAATAAGTGGAGAAAAAGTGGAGAAAAAATGGAGAAAAAAGTGGAGAAAAAGTGGAGAAAAAGTGGAGAATAAGTGGAGAAAAAGTGGAGAAAAAATGGAGAAAAAATGGAGAAAAAGTGGAGAATAAGTGGAGAAAAAGTGGAGAAAAAGTGGAGAAAAAGTGGAGAAAAAGTGGAGAATAAGTGGAGAAAAAGTGGAGAAAAAGTGGAGAAAAAGTGGAGAAAAAATGGAGAAAAAGTGGAGAATAAGTGGAGAAAAAGTGGAGAAAAAGTGGAGAAAAAGTGGAGAATAAGTGGAGAAAAAGTGGAGAAAAAGTGGAGAAAAAGTGGAGAAAAAGTGGAGAATAAGTGGAGAAAAAGTGGAGAATAAGTGGAGAAAAAGTGGAGAAAAAGTGGAGAATAAGTGGAGAAAAAGTGGAGAAAAAGTGGAGAAAAAATGGAGAAAAAAGTGGAGAAAAAGTGGAGAAAAAGTGGAGAATAAGTGGAGAAAAAGTGGAGAATAAGTGGAGAAAAAGTGGAGAAAAAGTGGAGAAAAAGTGGAGAATAAGTGGAGAAAAAGTGGAGAATAAGTGGAGAAAAAGTGGAGAAAAAGTGGAGAAAAAGTGGAGAAAAAGTGGAGAAAAAATGGAGAAAAAAGTGGAGAAAAAGTGGAGAAAAAGTGGAGAATAAGTGGAGAAAAAGTGGAGAAAAAATGGAGAAAAAGCGGAGAAAAAGTGGAGAAAAAGTGGAGAAAAAGTGGAGAATAAGTGGAGAAAAAGTGGAGAATAAGTGGAGAAAAAGTGGAGAAAAAGTGGAGAAAAAGTGGAGAATAAGTGGAGAAAAAGTGGAGAAAAAGTGGAGAAAAAGTGGAGAAAAAGTGGAGAATAAGTGGAGAAAAAGTGGAGAAAAAAATGGAGAAAAAGTGGAGAAAAAGTGGAGAAAAAGTGGAGAAAAAGTGGAGAAAAAGTGGAGAAAAAGTGGAGAAAAAAATGGAGAAAAAGTGGAGAAAAAGTGGAGAAAAAGTGGAGAATAAGTGGAGAAAAAGTGGAGAAAAAAATGGAGAAAAAGTGGAGAAAAAGTGGAGAAAAAGTGGAGAATAAGTGGAGAAAAAGTGGAGAAAAAGTGGAGAATAAGTGGAGAATAAGTGAAGAAAAAGAGGGGAAAAAGTGGAGAAAAAATGTAGAAAAAGTGGAGAAAAAATGGAGAAAAAGTGGAGCACCCTTTGGTGCCTTTCATGTGGCACTAAGGGGTGCTTAGCTTTGTATTTAGCCAAAAAAATGAAAAAAAAAATGACGTAGGGTTCCCCCTAGTTTTGTAGCCAGCTAGGGTAAAGCAGACGGCTGCAGCCTGCAGACCACAGCTGGCAACCTCACCTTGGCTGGTAATCCAAAACTGAGGGCACCCCACGCTGTTATTTTAAATTAAATAAATAATTTAAAAAAAAAACACGTAGGGGTCCCCCAAAATTGGATCACCAGCCAAGGTAAAGCAGACAGCTGGGGCCTGATATTCTCAGACTAGGGAGGTCCATGGTTATTGGACTCTCCCCAGCCTAAAAATAGCAGGCCGCAGCCGCCCCAGAAGTGGCGCATACATTAGATGCGCCAATCCTGGTGCTTCGCCCCAGCTCATCCCGCGCCCTGGTGCGGTGGCAAACGGGGTAATATATGGGGTTAATACCAGATGTGTAAGTCACCTGGCATCAAGCCCTGGGGTTGGTGAGGTCAGGCGTCTATCAGATACCCGACATCACCAACCCAGTCAGTAATAAAAAAAAATAGACGACAAACACATTTTTATTTGAAAAAACACTCCCCAAAACATTCCCTCTTTAACCAATTTATTAGAATGAAAAACAAATCCAGGTCTGGTGTAATCCAAGGGGTTGCCATGACGATCCACACTGTCCCAGTCAATGAAGAGCAGGATGTTCCCCATTGGCTGGGAGAGCAATGCAGTAACCTGAGCTAACATCAATGGGTCAGCCCAGGTCACTGCAGGGCATGACAAGTGCTGCTGTCAGGAGCGAGGTACATTACCTGCGCTGATCTCCAGCACACTGACAGCCCCTGTCACTGAGTTCAATGACCGGCTTCACACCAAGTATCGCGAGAGGTCCGTGACGTCACCGCTAGTCAGTCTCGGGTCGGAAGCGAGAGGTGATGTGACAAGCGGCGGCCATGGAGGACAGTGACAGCGCTGAGGTCGGGATGGCGGGACTTCATCACCGCAGGTAAGCCGAGCGGGGGGGGTGTGTGTGTGTGTGTGTGTGTGTGTATGTATGTGTACATGCCGCGGGCAGGAGGGGGCGGAGCGAGCTGAGCGGGGAAGTGTGGGCTTCCTGCACGTAACTAAGATAAACATCGGGTTACTAACCAAAGCGCTTTGCTTGGATACCCGATGTTTATCTTGGTTACCAGCTTCTGGCAAGCTGCCAGCGATGGCTCCTGCACACTGTAGCTGTAAAAAGCCCTGCTTTTTGCTGCTAGAACCGTTCTCGAACGTATCTAGAACTATCGAGCTTTTGCAAAAAGCTCGAGTTCTAGTTCGATCTCGAACAGCCCCCAAAATCACTCGAGCCCCGAACTGGAGAACCTCGAACCACGAACCGCGCTCAACTCTAGACAGCACACTCTGCGTCTGCACTCTCTGCTCTCTCTACACAGACTGACCACTAACTCCTCCCTCAGGTCAGACTTGAGGAATGCTCCCTGGAACTCCAGGTTCAGAGCTCCCCCTGCTGGCCTGAGGGAGAAACTGCGTTGGATGTTGAACTTACTGGCCAATGATTCCCCTAATTTCCTCAAGGCTCAGCATTAACCCTTTGGAGGGGCAATGCTGTTGTGGCGACCAGGTCCTGGGGCGCCACACTCCTCACCACCCTTAAGTGGCCCTTCAAGTGTTCCAAGCCAGGATGAAGCCACGCCACAAGAGAAGTGAATGGAGGGGGCCATAGCCAGGCTACATGGACAGAGTCGGGACAAAGGGAACCAGGAATCTGTCCCCAGCACCAGGGGAGTGTAACCTGTGAGTAAATCATCAGTAAAAACTCCCTGTTTCACTCGGACTTTTCTTGCTTGCATTCCTTTCAGCCTGCACCTCATCCAGCACCTAGAGGACACCCTACCACACTCGCTGCTGATTCCATCAGCCCCAGTCCCTCACAAGCAGCAGCGGCGGCATCTATTCCCTTGCCGCACTACCACAAAGAGGCATCACGAACATTAACTTTATTATCACTTGTAAATAACCCCTGCCATCTTATTAAGCGTCCGCCATTACTCGGGTCCGGGATCATGACCACCCGGATCCGAGCAGCTCGGCTGCCCTGGGGGCGCGACACGCATTCCTGCCTGTGTCACTTCCTCTCTACTCCCCCTGTGATGTCTTTCGGGATTGGCAGTGTGTGCCTAGAAACCATGGTTACCCATGAGTTCCCTGGAATAAGCGTGGGCTCTGACACTGGTGGAGGGCGTGTGCAACAAGTGACATGGCCGGCATGCGCTGTAAAAGCTCGCACACATTGGCTGGCTGTAGTAGCGATCATGTGACCGTTACTACGGCTACAAAAAGGTCCTGTCAGCTCACAGTTACCAGCTCCCCATGAATAAGTGGTAAAAAAACATCACTAAACAAACATTGGGGTTCTTTTTGGGAGGCTCTTCACTACCTCCTTCTGCACTGGCACTTTATTTAGGTATGATCATGTGTCTATAGGTCTCTATATGTATTGTACTGACTAAATCACTTAGACAATTATTATGTACATGTCTTTAAATACCTGTTATAAATGTGAGACCTTACATACTTGTAAATGCCTTAGCTGCACCCATCTACATTTCCTACTCATGTGTCTGTAATTTCTATGCATTTATCGCTCCCCTGTTTTGGATCATGCTTTAATTCACAATAATGAAGAGTTTATATATTTTTGAACCAATCAAAACTCCATTTTTCCTCTTTGTTTATTCATATGCATTATTGAGTGGTTCTAGGGACTGCCACCATATACATGGATAGTAGACTCCTTTCAATCCTAAAATGTGCTACAGTTATTTTGTTTGACATAATACTATCACATGTAATCAATATGAAAAGTATATACTAAATTCTGTACAATTACAACCCAGGAAAACACCATTAAATAATATTTCACAAATGTGTAAGATGGTGGTCGAGTTCCTACCCCTAAAGACACCAAATGTGTTCTTAAATATATACATATGTGAGAAGATATAAAGTAATGTTATGTAGAAATGTGTAATGTAAGCTATTGTAATGTATAATATGTAGCAGAGTAGAGAATGTTACTATGTACAGGTGTAGCAGTATTGATGATGTAATGCATGTACAGTATATAGGTATAAGGTGTAATGTTATGTAGTATATAATGTAGGATGCTTAATAAGGTATTATTAGAGTTATAGTTGAAGGTGAAAAGTTAAATCTGCCCGGTGACAGACAGGTGACAGTTGGGATTCTAGGATTAGCCAATAGGGAAAGAGCTACTGCTGAGGGAGAGAAACGGTTGCTGTGGAAACGTCAGTTAGGGCCCACCCAGCCTGTGACAGGAACAGACCTTAGGTCGGACGAGCAGCAGAGCCGCATGACATGGGTGTCATGAAGAGAGGGAGACCATTACATAGAATAATGTGACAAAGGAAAAGGGGGAACAACTGAGAAAGAGAAGATTACTGTGACACTGTGTAGTACTAGGCTCGGTAGTGTGGGAAAGAAAAGGCCTTATGGAGGTTGGAACAACTAAAATGAATGTGTGCTTAATAATCCTCTGTGATATTGAAATGTGCAGGAAGATTTGCGTCCGCCATCTTATGTATGATGTTGTTACCAAGTTAACGTTAAGTAAAACAATGTTTTTTATGAACTTGTGGTCTCCCTCAATGAACTGTGTACCATCTGGTCCTGGCCAGACAAAACCACCGGCAACATGCGGCCTGCCAATGCATATAGCCTCTGGTGTGAAACACCACTCACCCAGCCAGGACCTCCTTTTTCTTGATTCGTGCCAGGGTGCGACAGACGATTTCCTCGCCCACGACTACCACCCTGGGCGTCGTGACAAATGCACTATTAAAACCACAATTACCAAATAATAGACCACCCACGTTGGCTAACACACTCACACCATTACACCCCACTCAACATTACACCATCCCTATATGAGATGATACTCAGCTATCTTTCATGTTAGTCCAATTCAGGAGAATGCAAGAGAAGATACCTCACAGGAAGTGAGGTCAGCTTATATAGGGGACCTGTGACCAAGATGAATTTCCCCTTACCATTAGCTGAAAACTGTGATGTCACAGGGGCATGTGTATTGGTAGGTGTTGAAGACTCTTCATATCCTATACCAGTCTGTTTTGTACTGTTAATGATTGTTGTACGTGTACCCTCTTTCACTTGGACCCCCGGAAGAAGGAGTCATACCGAAACCTATGGGTCGGGGAATTGGGCTCTCATCCACCATTTAGGTATGTTGGTTGCAAGGTATTATAGTGCGTTGTTACAAGAACCTTTCTGACACTATGTAATTGATGTATCAGTAACGGGCACCTAATAAGCAGCAGCACGCTTTAGTTTGTATATTTTTAGCCCTTTATTTGCTGTGTGCTAAACTCTAACATGTGCTACCATATACCTACTGTGGGGTGAGGGCGCCATCTATTGGTACTCACCATTTTTTGTCTCTGCTAATTTTAATCCAATATTGTTTGTCTGCTTTTTAGCTATTTTCTATCAATAAAATATACATTTTCTATCATTAAGTCGTTGTACAGAATTTTTTCTCCCTTTTTTCCTCTTTCACTTGTAAAGCTCCATGGAATAAATGGCGCTATAATAATAATAAATAATAATAATAATAATATCCTGACTTAGGCTAAAAAAGGTAAATTCAAACACATGGTTCTTTGTCTGGCCTCCCCATCTAGCACAAGAGACAAATACATATATGTATTTGTGTGCCAACACTTTCCTTCTACAATCCTCCTTTTGTCAAGAATGCAACAATGCATGTGTGGCACCCTGGACTAGCCAGGTCGTCACAGGTAACACACAAACACCCCCACCCCCATTAGACAGTAACATTGGCCAAACACAAAACCCTTGTTGCCTCCCTCCAGGGTCTGATGTCCACACCAGGTGGGGCGGAGCCAAGCAGTTGGCCCCACCCACTGAGGCGCTCACAGGCCTGGAGGCGGGAAAAGTGTCAGTTAGAAGTTGGAGTTTGAAGTGTAAGGAGTAAACACTTGGGTGTCTGGGTTTGTGGCCAAGGCACTGACAGCAAGTTTTTTCAGACGGTGGTGGCCGTCTGCAGGAGTGGTGAAGCAACGCAGAACCGTAGGACCGGGGTCGAGCGTTGGCCCGCCGGTACCGACCAGGGAGCGAAGTGAAGCCAGCACACACAGGCAGGGCCATCGGACCCCGCATTATGGCCGGCGGCAGGTAGGAGATGTTCCTCGTTCCTACGGGGGTCACGCATAGCGATGTGCACTGCCGCAGGAACGAGGAACAACAACGGGAAAGCGATAGAATCAATAATTGGGAGCGGACCCCCATGTCAACGAGGAGCGATTTTGGACGTTTTTGCAACGATCCAAAATCGCTCCTTGGAGTCACACACTACGAGATCGCTACAGCGGCCGGATGTGCGTCACAAAATCCGTGACCCCAACGAGATCGCTGTAGCAAAATCGTAGTGTGTAAAGCCCGCTTAATTGTCAGATCCATTACTATATTACACATTAGTTTGCTTCTTACTGCAGTGAACCGCCGATCACGTGAGCATATCACATGATGACTACATCATGCGTTCCCTTTTGCCACTACATGGCCGATTTGCCAGTTAATGGCATCACTTCCGGTTCCGCGGACCCGGAGATTACACTAGACACTTATACTGAAGCAATTTGCCATCCTTTTGCCAACCATGTACGTCACTTCCAGTTTCGTAAAACCGGACGTGACGTTACGGCCCGGGACCTTTAAAAACCCTCTCCTTCTGGCACATGCTAGTGCATTTCCCTGGCGTGACAGACACAGTACACATCAGCGCTCAGTGCCATATTGTCCCTTGGTTTACTGGTAAGATGCTGCTTTACTTATATGTCTGATTTTATATTTCTTGTGTTTTACAGACCTGTTATCTGCGGCTGATTTTGCCCTTATAATCATCATGTATCTACTTTACTGAGATGTCTTCTAAATTCTTTATATACGGTTAATGTGATATTTGAAATATATGGATATTCCTATAGGAATATTATGAAAGTAATGATTTCTTTAAGGAGTAAACACTTGGGTGTCTGGGTTTGTGGCCCAGGCACTGACAACAAGGTTGGCAGACGGTGGTGGCCGTCTGCAGGAGTGGTGAAGCAACGCGGAACTGTAGGACCGGGGTCGGGCGTTGGCCCGCCGGTACCGACCAGGGAGCGAAGTGAAGCCAGCACACACAGGCAAGGCCATCGGACCCCGACCAGGCTTGGAGCCGCCGACAATAGTCAAATCCGAGTGGGTGGCGTCACGGACTAAATCCCCCAAACCAACCACCCCTTTCACTCACGGGTGAGGAGCGCCGCTCGAGTCCCCGGATCCGGCCCACCGCTCGAGCCACCGAGCAGCAACAGCCACAGCAGCGCCGGACCCGAGCGTTAGCGAGCGCGCGGCGGCGGCGGCTTCCCCACCCGCGACACATGAGGGAAGTTTTGTGCTGGGATTAATATGTCTGCTTAACCCTATAACTGGTAATAGTTAAGGATGGAATGAAGTATTATACTTAGGTATCTAAACATCACCCAATGTCATAACTCTTCACTGCCGTACCACAACCAACACATCCATTCAAAGGATATACCATTTTTATTCTGATGTCCTCCTGTGATGGGAATCCAAGCATCACAATTGGTAGTTGGGTTTGTCCACATGGAGCATCTCATTTTATTTGGGGGACTATCAGTCATAGCCGGTCTACACCCCTCACCCTGCCAGACTTTCCATCCTTGCATAATGGGGTATGAACGGCATCATGGCCAATCTTATGGTGTCCACCTACCCAAAGTCTGTTATTACTGCTCAGACTCTAGATGAGCTCAACCCTCATAGATCATAGGTCAGCCCACATCACTATCCTGTGTACACCCCTTACTCTTCCAGTCTTACCGTTGATGAGGTTCCACCATGAAGAGATACATAGATTTACGCATAGCAGGTACAAAATTCTAGGGTGTCACCATACCTAAGTTGAGTGTGTGATAGGAACACTGTCTAACTAACTGACTTTCAAACCATCCCTTATCAACATTGCAAATTGTTATGCTTGAAGTGGCAAATACCTATGCAATGAGAGGAGCTATCCCTAGGGAACCTTAAGCGGGTGTGACGCCCTGGGCAAGCCAGGGGTCACAGGTCATGACACCACCACACCCTACACCCCAGATAGGTACACCAAAGCTAACCAAAAATCCTTGTTGCCTTCCTCCAGGGGCTGATGTCCACACCAGGGGGTGGGCCAGGCGGTTGGCTCCGCCCACCGAGGAGTTCACAGCCCTGGAGGCGGGAAAACCAGGCAGTTTTAGCTCAGGCAGAGCTTGAGTGAGAAGTGAGTTCAGTCTAGGGAGTGAAGTAGAAGGAAGTGGTAGAGCAGGACAGTGAGAGTAGTGACAGAGAAAGTGACAGTTGAGAAAGCCTGAAGTTGGTCCAGATGTGTGCCCCGGACTGAGAACAGCAAAGTCAGCAGACGGCGGTGACTGTCTGCAGGAGAGGCTGCTTGGAGGTTGCCGAAAGGACCGTGGACGGGTGGTGGCCCGGCGGTACCGGAGCGGTATACGAAGAGCAGTCAGCACCATTGGCAGGGGCCTTTCGGATCCCGGCAAGGCTAGGAGTCGCCGTGAATTTGCCAAATCCGTCAGTGAAGGGGACCTCTGGGTCTCCCAACAACCAAGTCCCGATTGAAGGCAACAGTCCAACCGTTAGAGAGAGACACCCCCACCTCCAAGACACCAGTTTCTCAGGGCCAGCACCTGCGGGCAAAGAGGGGCTCCTCCGGCCCATATCCAAGTCGGGGAGCGGGTTACCGGTGGGAACCCATCGCTACCATCATCATCTTAGGTGCAGGAAAAGGAACCGTCACCGTCAACTACTGGGGAAAAGCAACTGCAGCCGTTCGTGGGAACCGTCTTTCCAGCCGTGTGTTTTACCGAGAACTGTGTCCCCGTCTCAGGCTGAGTGAGTACCACAGTGCCGTGAGGCACAGCGCTTCCCCCGTGTCCCTGCACCCCACCAAGCCCTGCATCGGCCCCGCCATCCCTCATCACCCACCTCATCACTGGGCCCCGGGACAACTACCCCCTAACCACGGAGGGGAGAACCAACAACTTTGCTGCTCCCTGTCACCGCTCCCGGGATCCCCATACAGAGCAGCGGTGGTGTCCACACAATTACCACAACCGTGGGTGGCGTCACGGACAATAAACAATCCCAAAAACCAATCCCTTTTCACTCACGGGCGAGGAGCGCCGCTCGAGTCCCCGGGATCCGGCCCATCGCTCGAGCCACCGAGCAGCAGCAGGCCGCGGCAGCAGCGGCAGCCGGACCCGAGCAGTGGGAGAGCGCCGCGTCCCCTCCTCCGCCCGCGACACGGGCTTTACACGCTACGATATTTCTAGCAATTGCTAGCGATATCGTACGCAAAAGCACCCGCCCCTGTCGTGCATGCGATATCGTGTGATCGCTGCCGCAGTGAACATTATCGCTATGGCAGTGTCACACGCACTTACCTCGTCATCGTCGCTGTGACTGCTGAACAATCCCTCCCTCAAGGGGAGGTGCATTCGGTGTCACCGCGACGTCACCGCGACGTCACTAAGCGGCCGGCCAATCAAAGCGGAGGGGTGGAGATGAGCGGGACGAACATCCCGCCCACCTCCTTCCTCCCTCATTGCGGGCGGGACGCAGGTAAGGTGAAGTTCCTCGCTCCTGCGGTGTCACATATAGCGATGTGTGCTGCAGCAGGAATGAGGAACAACATCTATAAACAACCATTAACAATTTTTGGTTTTACGACGACCTCTCCATGGTGAATGATTTTCAACACTTTGGAGGACGTTTAAGGTCGCTGGTAAGTGTTACACGCTGCGATACCGTTAATGACGCCGGATGTGCATCACTAACGACGTGACCCCGACGATAAAACATTAACGATATCGTAGCGTGTAAAGCCCCCTTTACTCTATTTCCCCATCACATATAAACAACTTTATTACAAAAAAATGTAGATTTGGTATCAGTGCATATAGAGACCTAATCTAAAGGCCGCTTCACACGCAACGACATCGCTATCGAGATATCGTTGGGGTCACGGAATTCGTAACGCACATCCAGCCTCGTTAGCGACGTCATTGTGTGTGACACCTACGAGCGACCGCTAATGATCAAAAATACTCACCTAATCGTTGATCGTTGACACGTCGTTCATTTCCCAAATGTCGTTGCTCATTGTGGACGCAGGTTGTTCGTCGTTCCTGAGGCAGCACACATGTGACACCCTACGCTACGTGTGACACCCCGGGAACGATGAACAACAGCGTTCCTGCGTCCTCCGGCAACGAGGTGGGCGTGTCATTAATTCGGTTGGTCTCCGCCCCTCCGCTTCTATTTGACGTCGCTGTGACGCCGCACGAACCGCCGCCTTAAAAAAGAGGTTGTTCGCCGGCCACAGCGACGTCGTTAGGCAGGTAAGTACATGTGACGCGTATCTCCGATATTGTTCGCCACGGGCAGCGATTTGCCCATGACGCACAAACGACGGGGGCGGGTGCGATCGCTAGTGACATCGCTAGCGATGTCACAGAGTGTAAAGCGACCTTTAAATAGCATATATGTCCTGATCCATAGAGTACATGCAAATCACTGACCCATGTGCAATTGGATTACCTTCCAGCCATAAATGCATGGACACCTTCACATGAACGCAATCATAGTGGGCTGCAACCTGAGTATGTCCATGTACGGCAGACCTACACTTAGGAGCACTTTGCACACTACGACATCGCAAGCCGATGCTTGCGATGCTGAGCGCGATAGTCCCCGCCCCCGTCGCAGCTGCGATATCATGGTGATAGTTGGCATAGCGAACATTATCGCTACTCCAGCTTCACTTGCACTCACCTGCCCTGTGATGTAGCTCTGGCCAGCGACCCGACTCCTTATTAAGGGGGCGGGTCGTGCGGCGTCATAGCGACGTCACACGGCAGGCGGCCAATAGAAGCGGAGGAACGGAGATGAGCGGACCGTAAACATCCTGCCCACCTTCCTTCCGCATAGCTGGCATGAGCCACAGGACGCAGGTAGGGGATGTTCCTCGCTCCTGCGGCTTCACACACAGCGATGTGTGCTGCCGCTGGAATGAGGAACAACATCGTAACATCGGTCATTTCCAAATTATGGAAATGACCGACGCTACACCGATGATACGATTACGACGATTTTGCGCTCGTTTATCGTATCAAAAAGGCTTTACACACTACGATATCGCCTGCGACGCTGGATGTGCGTCACTTTCAATTTGATCCCACCGACATTGCACCTGCGATGTCGTAATGTGCAAAGTGCCCCTTACACTTAAAGTGTCCATATGCACGCTTATGAATTTTCAGAAGGGTGAAATACCCAGACATTTACAACAAACACAACATTATCATATATTTCTGCACAACATTTTCATATTGGATCTGGGGTAAAGGACTGGAGACCCCATCTCTGGCTGATTTTTTTGATGCTCAGCCTGACCTCTGTGCTGTTGGGTGGTTAGTCTTTTGGTCCTTCTGAAATCTGTGACATTCCAACATATAGTGATAATGATCAGGATCAGGGGGATAATAACAGTGTGTGATAAATATATCAAAAGACAGAGGGGTAGCTTTGGGGCAATATATCGACAAAATCTCCCACCCTCCCACCATGACACTGTGGAGTCTTTGAAGTGTGTTGTATCATGCTTCTTGTCGGCTGGTGACATGATTCTCCAACTCTATACATTTTCTCAGTCTCCTCCTCATGGCACAGAAATGTGACAGATGTTTTCCGTTCATTGCTCATGAAGGACTTTCTGGGGCATCACAGGAGTGTCTGTTTGCCTTAAAAAAAAAAAAAGGATAAAATACCCTCCTGGGATTTCTCCCAGTTAGGACATAATACACACAATGTTTTATTTTATGCTCCCCTGCTGCACCAAACCCACTGATTCTACAGCATATATATGGGTGTGTTGAGGAGGACCTTTCCATCAAATACTTGATTAACCTCTTGACAAGGGATTGTGGGAAATATGTCGATTTTCCTTACATAATTCAGGTTTCAGATCATACACATGACACAGATATAAAGATGGCTGCCATTTCCTGTTCACCACACCTTGCTTGGAATGCAAGGAATGTCCAGGTGAAAGAAGACCGCCATATAAGGGAAGACCCTTGGTCAAGCTAGAAGACCAACCGTCAGATCAGATGACATCATAGACCAAACCATCAGCATGGATCCACTAAATGACGTCCCTCCCATCACCATGGTTTCATCCACTGGAGTCAGACCCGCCCATCAACAGCAACACAGATCTCCCCATTGGCTAGCTCATGAACTGTCCCACTAAATGTGCATATCTGAACTTGGGTACTCCCCTAGCCTATATCAAGAGGACGCATGCTCTTCCCTGCTCTGTTTGGTGCCATCTTTACTGTGACCAAGAAGAGATTTCATATCCGACTGTGTCTGGTGTGAATTCTTTTATGCATGCACTTGGCCCATATCAAGGTGGCCAGGCAGTAGGCAACTAGTGATCTCTGGTTAAGAGTTCACCCCAACAGGTGTAGCTGTTCCTTCAGGGTCACCTCCTCCTGTTGACCTTTTCTGAGCTGTCCACTGTGACACATTGGCAAAACAAGGTTGTCACAGAGACTGCACAAATCTTCCAGGTGCAGGACTCCATCCTCCTTGGCATACCATCAACCCACATCCAGGTACATAACACCAGCCAGTAAAGCCTAGTCACCCCCAATGACAATAGGGACACAACAGTGGGCGGGACTAGGCGGATGGGAGCGCCCACCTAGGGGTCCTGAGGTGTTCTGGGAGGGAACAAGACAGTTGACGAGAGAGGATTGTGGAGTGATAGCGGAGTCAGGGGTTGAAGCCCCTGGACTACCGGACCACTGACTAGGTGGCAGACGGCAAACAGGACCACAGGCGATGGAGATCCGGTCGTGGGAGACCTTAAGTGGACCGGGGCAGGGCTATAGCCCGCCTGTGCCGACAGCGGGAATGTGGTCCGGAGGCCGTGCATAGTTGGGGTGCCTGGACCCTAGGGCGAGGAAGGATTCAAGCTCCTTGTCAATTAGCCAGCTGGGGACAAGGTTCTATGTCTTGTCCCACCAGCAAGCCCAGAGAGCGAAACGGAAGCCCAACGTGGGGGATAGGGTGTCCAACAGAACCCACAGAGATCCCATGGTTCAGATTTCGTGGGCCACAGCTTCCAACACACAAAGTTACTGGGAGTGGACTTCCACCGTTTCAAACGGAGTTGTCCTGTTGAAGACACAAACACTGAGTGCAGGAGGAAGGGACTCCTGTTTGCTGTACCAGGGTGTGGGACCCGAATACACCCGCCATAGGTTACCGGTCACTGGCAATTTGGTTTACCACTGCACTCTGCGTGAACTTCTTTGGAACTGTGAGTACACCATTCCTGCCCAGTTCAGCCCTGCATGACACTCTCCGCAGCACCCTTCCCCGTACACCTGGGCCCCGGGACAACACCTCCCCTACCCGTGGAGGAGATACCATCCTGCTGCCCCACTCCATCAGCCCCGGGCGTCCCATATCCAGGCAGCGGCGGTGCTACCAACCCTCACCGCAACCCACGGGTGGCGTCACTGACAAACCTTTCCACTCTAAATACACCCTTTCTACGGTTGTGAGGACAGACAGCCACACGAGCCCGGGTCCGGCTACCACTTGAGCCACAGTAACGAACCCAGATCCGAGCAGCCCCCTGCAGTGGGCTAGCCCCTGTCCACAATACCACTAAATTATATTATAGTTTGACCCAACACAATAAATGCAATTTTCCTTAGTTTGTTCCTAGTTCAATTGCTTTTGTATACTCTATCCAGCCTACTGACTTGTACTGGCCTTAAAAAAATTAGACTCAGTTTTTATTTGTCTCCAACATCAAGTTTTAAATAAAAATATATATGTTATCTGTCCAAATTTCAAGGTCTAAGCATGCGGTAGTACAACAAGTCACTCCACCGTGTACCGTCGTTATCTATTCATACCTGTCTGCCTGTCTTAAATCACACAACAACAATCTTTATTTCAACCTAAATGTACAGAAAAACATGAAAAATCAGTTTCTAAATATACATTACCCCCAGTCTTTGGTAAAGCAAAAGAGTTACCATAGGATTCTCACATCTACCTAACTTAGGGGCACTTTGCACACTACGACATCGCAGGTGCGATGTCGGTGGGGTCAAATCGAAAGTGACGCACTTCCGGCATCGCTCTCGACATCGTAGTGTGTAAAGCATTTTTTATACGATTAACGAGCACAAAAGCGTCGTAACCTTATCATCAGTGTAGCGTCGGTCATTTCCATGAATTGGGAAAGACCGATGTTATGATGTTGTTCCTCATTCCTGCGGCAGCACACATCGCTGTGTGTGAAGCCGCAGGAGCGAGGAACATCTCCTTACCTGCCTCCACTGGCTATGCGGAAGGAAAGAGGTGGGCGGGATGTTTACGTCACGCTCATCTCCGCCCCTCCCTTTCTATTGGCCGCCTGCCGTGTGACATCGCTATGATGCCGCACGACCCGCCCCCTTAGGAAGGAGGCGGTTCGCCGGCCAGAGCGACGTCGCAGGGCAGGTGAGTGCATGTGAAGCTGTCGTAGCAATAATGTTCGCTACGGCAGCTATCACCATGATATCGCAGCTGCGACGGGGGCGGGGACTATTGCGCTCGGCATCGTAGCATCGGCTTGCAATGTCGTAGTGTGCAAAGTGCCCCTTAGAGGTGACAAAGCAATTTAGTGTCATGCACGTAACAAGCAGGGTTTACCTAGTACATGGTAAACCCCCATATGTTACAACTAGAGATGAGCGATGTTCGAATCGAACCGTTCGCCAATTTCAAATTCGAGTTGTTTTGGGCAATGTTCGAGTCGTTCGACGAACTCCAACGATTTGCTTCACGTTCGACAGTTTGAGTTACCGTTCAATAACAATTCGATCACCAAAAGTGTGGCTTTTCACAGTAAGGCTATGTGCGCACGTTGCGTATTTGCATGCGTCCTGCGTCCACAGCACAAACCCTCTCTTTCCTACTCACCGATCAGCTGCACGGCTGTAACAAAGCTCCGGCGGCTTTTCCTCTTTTGAAAATGGCTGCTGCTCATTATTCAATCTCGTATTCCCTGCTTTCCCCGCCCACCGGCGCCCATGATTGGTTGCAGTCAAACACGCCCCAACACTGAGTGACAGCTTTCTCACTGCAACCAATCACAGCCGCCGGTGGGCGGGTCTATATCGTGCAGTAAAATAAATAATTAAAAAAAAACCTGCGGTCCCCTCAATTTTGATACCAGCCAAGATAAAGCCACACGGCTGGAGGATAGTATTGTCAGGATGGGGAGCGCCACGTTATGGGGAGCCCACCACCCTAACAATATTAGCCAGCAGCCGCCCGGAATTGCCGCATCCATTAGATGCGACAGTCCCGGGACTCTACCTGGCTCATCCCGAATTGCCCTGGTGCGGTGGCAATCGGGGTAATAAGGAGTTAAATGGCAGCTTATAGCTGCCACTAAGTCCTAGGTTAATCATCGCAGGCGTCTCCCCGAGATACCTTCCATGATTATCCTGTAAGGGAAAGTAAATAAACACATACACCCGAAAAATCCTTTATTTGGAATAAAAGACAAAAATCCCCTCATTTACCACTTTATTAATCCCCAAACACCCATCCAGGCCCGAAGTAATCCACACGACGCTTTCAGCTCTGCTACATAAAGCTGACAGGGAGCGCCGTAAAACGTGACCGCTCTGTGTCAGCTCCACGTAGCAACTGAAGTGAGCCGCGCTGTCACTGGAGAGTTCACTCAGGTAGTGCTTGCGTGTGTAGGGGGATGATGATGTGTGCAGTAGTGCTTGTGTGTGTGGTGATAATGATGGGTGCGGTAGTGCCTGCGTGTGCGCAGGGATGATGATGAGTGCGGTAGTGCCGGGGTGTGTGCAGTGATGATTAGAGATGAGCGAACCGGTCCCGGTTCGGCTCGAGGCGGTTCGCCGAACGGGGGGTCTGGCTCGAGTTCGGCTCGTCGAACGTTCGACGAACCGAACTCGAGCCCATAGGAAACAATGGCAGGCAATCACAAACACAGTAAAACACCTAGAAAACACCCTCAAAGGTGTCCAAAAGGTGACAAACAACTCACAACACAACACAAACACATGGGAAAGTGACAAGGACATGTACTCATGCGAAAACAAAACAGCTGGACAAGGAAAAAGAGGAGGACACACAGATATAGGCATGGCACGCCCTTCTAAAGTCATGTAAAACACCGCAAGGTGACTCCAAGCGGAGTCTCCCTTTTTTCCAAAAATTGGGCCCCACACACCCACCCCTTCAGTGGCAGCAGTTGTGCCCCAGTTGTACACTTCACAGCTAGATTTGCATCAAGCACATTCAAAAATACGCCATTCTTATCCGTCCCCAGGATGACACCGGGGTAGGTAGCAAAGTCTTTCCTGATCCCAGCTCTGTTCATCTTGGCTTCTTTTAAAAACACAGCAAGCAAGGGTTACTCCAAGCGGAGTCTCCCTTTTTTCCAAAAATTGGGCCCCACACACACCCACCCCTTCAGTGGCAGCAGTTGTGCCCCAGTTGTACACTTCACAGCTAGATTTGCATCAAGCACATTCAAAAATACGCTATTCTTAACCGTCCCCAGGATGACACCGGGGTAGGTAGCAAACTCTTTCCTGATCCCAGCTCTGTTCATCTTGGCTTCTTTTAAAAACACAGCAAGCAAGGGTTACTCCAAGCGGAGTCTCCCTTTTTTCCAAAAATTGGGCCACACAGACACCCACCCCATCAGTGGCAGCACTTGGGCCCTAGTTGCAAACAGGATGTTTTGATTTGCATCAAGCACATTCAAAAATACGCTATTCTTAGCCGTCCACAGGATGACACCGGGGTAGGTAGCAAAGTCTTTCCTGATCCCAGCTCTGTTCATCTTGGCTTCTTTTAAAAACACAGCAAGCAAGGGTTACTCCAAGCGGAGTCTCCCTTTTTTCCAAAAATTGGGCCACACAGACACCCACCCCATCAGTGGCAGCACTTGGGCCCTAGTTGCAAACAGGATGTTTTGATTTGCATCAAGCACATTCAAAAATACGCTATTCTTAGCCGTCCCCAGGATGACACTGGGGTAGGTAGCAAAGTCTTTGCTGACCCATGACTTGTTCATCTTGGCTTCTTTTAAAAACAATGTAAGCAAGGGTTACTCCAAGCGGAGTCTCCCCTTTTTTCCAAAAATTGGGCCCCACACACACCCACCCATTCAGTGGCAGCAGTTGTGCCCCAGTTGTACACTTCACAGCTAGATTTGCATCAAGCACATTCAAAAATACGCCATTCTTATCCGTCCCCAGGATGACACCGGGGTAGGTAGCAAAGTCTTTCCTGATCCCAGCTCTGTTCATCTTGGCTTCTTTTAAAAACACACCAAGCAAGGGTTACTCCAAGCGGAGTCTCCCTTTTTTCCAAAAATTGGGCCACACAGACACCCACCACATCAGTGGCAGCACTTGGGCCCTAGTTGCAAACAGGATGTTTTGATTTGCATCAAGCACATTCAAAAATACGCTATTCTTAGCCGTCCCCAGGATGACACCGGGGTAGGTAGCAAAGTCTTTGCTGACCCATGACTTGTTCATCTTGGCTTCTTTTAAAAACAATGTAAGCAAGGGTTACTCCAAGCGGAGTCTCCCTTTTTTCCAAAAATTGGGCCACACAGACACCCACCCCATCAGTGGCAGCACTTGGGCCCTAGTTGCAAACAGGATGTTTTGATTTGCATCAAGCACATTCAAAAATACGCTATTCTTAGCCGTCCCCAGGATGACACCGGGGTAGGTAGCAAAGTCTTTCCTGATCCCAGCTCTGTTCATCTTGGCTTCTTTTAAAAACACAGCAAGCAAGGGTTACTCCAAGCGGAGTCTCCCTTTTTTCCAAAAATTGGGCCACACAGACACCCACCCCATCAGTGGCAGCACTTGGGCCCTAGTTGCAAACAGGATGTTTTGATTTGCATCAAGCACATTCAAAAATACGCTATTCTTAGCCGTCCCCAGGATGACACCGGGGTAGGTAGCAAAGTCTTTCCTGATCCCAGCTCTGTTCATCTTGGCTTCTTTTAAAAACACAGCAAGCAAGGGTTACTCCAAGCGGAGTCTCCCTTTTTTCCAAAAATTGGGCCACACAGACACCCACCCCATCAGTGGCAGCACTTGGGCCCTAGTTGCAAACAGGATGTTTTGATTTGCATCAAGCACATTCAAAAATACGCTATTCTTAGCCGTCCCCAGGATGACACCGGGGTAGGTAGCAAAGTCTTTCCTGATCCCAGCTCTGTTCATCTTGGCTTCTTTTAAAAACACAGCAAGCAAGGGTTACTCCAAGCGGAGTCTCCCTTTTTTCCAAAAATTGGGCCACACAGACACCCACCCCATCAGTGGCAGCACTTGGGCCCTAGTTGCAAACAGGATGTTTTGATTTGCATCAAGCACATTCAAAAATACGCTATTCTTAGCCGTCCACAGGATGACACCGGGGTAGGTAGCAAAGTCTTTCCTGATCCCAGCTCTGTTCATCTTGGCTTCTTTTAAAAACACAGCAAGCAAGGGTTACTCCAAGCGGAGTCTCCCTTTTTTCCAAAAATTGGGCCACACAGACACCCACCCCATCAGTGGCAGCACTTGGGCCCTAGTTGCAAACAGGATGTTTTGATTTGCATCAAGCACATTCAAAAATACGCTATTCTTAGCCGTCCCCAGGATGACACCGGGGTAGGTAGCAAAGTCTTTCCTGATCCCAGCTCTGTTCATCTTGGCTTCTTTTAAAAACACAGCAAGCAAGGGTTACTCCAAGCGGAGTCTCCCTTTTTTCCAAAAATTGGGCCACACAGACACCCACCCCATCAGTGGCAGCACTTGGGCCCTAGTTGCAAACAGGATGTTTTGATTTGCATCAAGCACATTAAAAAATACGCTATTCTTAGCCGTCCCCAGGATGACACCGGGGTAGGTAGCAAAGTCTTTCCTGATCCCAGCTCTGTTCATCTTGGCTTCTTTTAAAAACACAGCAAGCAAGGGTTACTCCAAGCGGAGTCTCCCTTTTTTCCAAAAATTGGGCCACACAGACACCCACCCCATCAGTGGCAGCACTTGGGCCCTAGTTGCAAACAGGATGTTTTGATTTGCATCAAGCACATTCAAAAATACGCTATTCTTAGCCGTCCCCAGGATGACACTGGGGTAGGTAGCAAAGTCTTTGCTGACCCATGACTTGTTCATCTTGGCTTCTTTTAAAAACAATGTAAGCAAGGGTTACTCCAAGCGGAGTCTCCCCTTTTTTCCAAAAATTGGGCCCCACACACACCCACCCATTCAGTGGCAGCAGTTGTGCCCCAGTTGTACACTTCACAGCTAGATTTGCATCAAGCACATTCAAAAATACGCCATTCTTATCCGTCCCCAGGATGACACCGGGGTAGGTAGCAAAGTCTTTCCTGATCCCAGCTCTGTTCATCTTGGCTTCTTTTAAAAACACAGCAAGCAAGGGTTACTCCAAGCGGAGTCTCCCTTTTTTCCAAAAATTGGGCCACACAGACACCCACCACATCAGTGGCAGCACTTGGGCCCTAGTTGCAAACAGGATGTTTTGATTTGCATCAAGCACATTCAAAAATACGCTATTCTTAGCCGTCCCCAGGATGACACCGGGGTAGGTAGCAAAGTCTTTGCTGACCCATGACTTGTTCATCTTGGCTTCTTTTAAAAACAATGTAAGCAAGGGTTACTCCAAGCGGAGTCTCCCTTTTTTCCAAAAATTGGGCCACACAGACACCCACCCCATCAGTGGCAGCACTTGGGCCCTAGTTGCAAACAGGATGTTTTGATTTGCATCAAGCACATTCAAAAATACGCTATTCTTAGCCGTCCCCAGGATGACACCGGGGTAGGTAGCAAAGTCTTTCCTGATCCCAGCTCTGTTCATCTTGGCTTCTTTTAAAAACACAGCAAGCAAGGGTTACTCCAAGCGGAGTCTCCCTTTTTTCCAAAAATTGGGCCACACAGACACCCACCCCATCAGTGGCAGCACTTGGGCCCTAGTTGCAAACAGGATGTTTTGATTTGCATCAAGCACATTCAAAAATACGCTATTCTTAGCCGTCCCCAGGATGACACTGGGGTAGGTAGCAAAGTCTTTGCTGACCCATGACTTGTTCATCTTGGCTTCTTTTAAAAACAATGTAAGCAAGGGTTACTCCAAGCGGAGTCTCCCCTTTTTTCCAAAAATTGGGCCCCACACACACCCACCCATTCAGTGGCAGCAGTTGTGCCCCAGTTGTACACTTCACAGCTAGATTTGCATCAAGCACATTCAAAAATACGCCATTCTTATCCGTCCCCAGGATGACACCGGGGTAGGTAGCAAAGTCTTTCCTGATCCCAGCTCTGTTCATCTTGGCTTCTTTTAAAAACACAGCAAGCAAGGGTTACTCCAAGCGGAGTCTCCCTTTTTTCCAAAAATTGGGCCACACAGACACCCACCCCATCAGTGGCAGCACTTGGGCCCTAGTTGCAAACAGGATGTTTTGATTTGCATCAAGCACATTCAAAAATACGCTATTCTTAGCCGTCCCCAGGATGACACCGGGGTAGGTAGCAAAGTCTTTCCTGATCCCAGCTCTGTTCATCTTGGCTTCTTTTAAAAACACAGCAAGCAAGGGTTACTCCAAGCGGAGTCTCCCTTTTTTCCAAAAATTGGGCCACACAGACACCCACCCCATCAGTGGCAGCACTTGGGCCCTAGTTGCAAACAGGATGTTTTGATTTGCATCAAGCACATTCAAAAATACGCTATTCTTAGCCGTCCCCAGGATGACACCGGGGTAGGTAGCAAAGTCTTTCCTGATCCCAGCTCTGTTCATCTTGGCTTCTTTTAAAAACACAGCAAGCAAGGGTTACTCCAAGCGGAGTCTCCCTTTTTTCCAAAAATTGGGCCACACAGACACCCACCCCATCAGTGGCAGCACTTGGGCCCTAGTTGCAAACAGGATGTTTTGATTTGCATCAAGCACATTCAAAAATACGCTATTCTTAGCCGTCCCCAGGATGACACCGGGGTAGGTAGCAAAGTCTTTCCTGATCCCAGCTCTGTTCATCTTGGCTTCTTTTAAAAACACAGCAAGCAAGGGTTACTCCAAGCGGAGTCTCCCTTTTTTCCAAAAATTGGGCCACACAGACACCCACCCCATCAGTGGCAGCACTTGGGCCCTAGTTGCAAACAGGATGTTTTGATTTGCATCAAGCACATTCAAAAATACGCTATTCTTAGCCGTCCCCAGGATGACACTGGGGTAGGTAGCAAAGTCTTTGCTGACCCATGACTTGTTCATCTTGGCTTCTTTTAAAAACAATGTAAGCAAGGGTTACTCCAAGCGGAGTCTCCCCTTTTTTCCAAAAATTGGGCCCCACACACACCCACCCATTCAGTGGCAGCAGTTGTGCCCCAGTTGTACACTTCACAGCTAGATTTGCATCAAGCACATTCAAAAATACGCCATTCTTATCCGTCCCCAGGATGACACCGGGGTAGGTAGCAAAGTCTTTCCTGATCCCAGCTCTGTTCATCTTGGCTTCTTTTAAAAACACAGCAAGCAAGGGTTACTCCAAGCGGAGTCTCCCTTTTTTCCAAAAATTGGGCCACACAGACACCCACCCCATCAGTGGCAGCACTTGGGCCCTAGTTGCAAACAGGATGTTTTGATTTGCATCAAGCACATTCAAAAATACGCTATTCTTAGCCGTCCCCAGGATGACACCGGGGTAGGTAGCAAAGTCTTTCCTGATCCCAGCTCTGTTCATCTTGGCTTCTTTTAAAAACACAGCAAGCAAGGGTTACTCCAAGCGGAGTCTCCCTTTTTTCCAAAAATTGGGCCACACAGACACCCACCCCATCAGTGGCAGCACTTGGGCCCTAGTTGCAAACAGGATGTTTTGATTTGCATCAAGCACATTCCAAATCCACAAGCATTTACTCTCCCCAGGATGACACAGGGGTAGTAAATTCCTTCTGGATCCATGACTTGTTCATTTTGATGAACGTCAGTCTGTCCACATTGTCACTGGACAGACGCGTGCGCTTATCTGTCAGCACACACCCAGCAGCACTGAATACACGTTCAGAGACAACGCTGGCAGCTGGACACGACAAAATCTCCAAGGCGTAAGTTGCGAGCTCTGGCCATTTTTGTAGGTTTGAAGCCCAAAAGGAGCAAGGCTCCAGTTGCACAGTCATGGCATCGATGTTCATTTGGAGATACTCCTGTATCATCCTCTCCAGCCGTTGACTATGTGTCAGACTTGTTGTCTCTGGTGGCCTTGCAAAAGAGGGTCTAAAAAAATTATGAAATGATTCCATAAAATTGCTGTTACCGGCACCAGAAAAGGTCCTACTGGTACGGGTAGACTGTTGAAGATGACGAGACCGTCCCATGTTTGTCAAGTTACAACTGGGAGATTCACTCCCTGCACCTGCACGGTTGTTTGGTGGAAAAGCCGAGCTAAGATCTAGTAACAGCTTCTGCTGATACTCCTGCATACGTGCGTCCCTTTCTATGGCTGGAATTATGTCACAAAATTTGGACTTGTACCGGGGATCTAATAGTGTGGCAATCCAGTAGTCATCATCACTTCTAATTTTGACAATACGACTGTCATGTTGGAGGTAGTGCAACAAAAAGGCACTCATGTGTCTTGCGCAGCCATGCGGACCAAGTCCATGCTGTGTTTGTGGCATAGAGGTGCTACCCGTTCTTTCTTCCTCTGACATCTGACCCCAACCTCTTTCAACTGAAATTTGACCAAGGTCTCCCTCATCCGCTGAGTCTTCCATGTCCATGGACAGTTCGTCCTCCATTTCTTCATGTTCTCCTGCACCTTGCTCAACATTTCGCCTGCTACTATGCGCCCTTGTCGATCCCTGTCCCCCATGGTCCCATGCCTGCTGCGTTGGTGATGATGAACGTCTGGACCTTCGTGATGTTGTTGTCCCTTGCGCATATGAATCCTCCTGTAGTTCCTCCCCTTCATGTTGTCCCACCCCCTGACTCCGAATAGTGTTTAGCGTGTGCTCCAGCATGTAAATGACTGGAATCGTCATGCTGATAATGGCATTGTCAGAGCTAAACATATTCGTCGCCATGTCGAAACTGTGCAGAAGGGTGCATAGGTCCTTGATCTGAGACCACTCCATCAGGGTGATCTGCCCCACCTCTGCATCTCGTTGGCCCAGGCTATACGTCATGACGTATTGCACCAGGGCTCTGCGGTGCTGCCACAGTCGCTGTAACATGTGGAGAGTTGAATTCCAGCGTGTCGCCACATCGCATTTCAGGCGATGAACCGGCAGGCCGAAAGACTTCTGGAGCGATGCAAGTCGCTCTGCTGCGGCGCTTGAACGGCGGAAGTGAGCTGACAGTTTTCGTGCCCTGTTCAGAAGGCCATCTAGGCCGGGATAGTGTGTTAAAAATTGCTGCACGACAAGGTTCAACACGTGAGCCATACAAGGTACGTGTGTCACCTTGCCCAGGCGAAGTGCCGCACCCAGGTTTGCAGCATTGTCGCACACGGCCTTACCAGGCTGCAGTTTGAGTGGAGACAACCATTTATTAAACTCGGACCGCAAAGCTGACCACAACTCCTCAGCTGTGTGACTCTTATTACCAAGACATGTCAAGCTAAAGACCGCCTGATGCCGTTGCGCTCTGCTGCCAGCATAGTAATGAGGGGTGCGTGATTCCTTCTGCGCAGTGAGAACGCTGGTGGCCTGACCAGGCAGGCTTGGGGCGGAGGTGGAGGACCCAGATGAGGTGGAGGATGCAGAAGCAGTGGCGGAACTTGGACAGACAGAGGATTGACACACAAGTCGTGGGGACGGCAAGACTTGTGCAGCAGACCCTTCACCATCTATCACCATAGTTACCCAGTGCCCAGTCAGCGACATGTAACGTCCCTGTCCATGCTTACTGGTCCAAGTATCGGTGGTGAAATGCACCCGTTCACACACAGAGTTTCTCAAGGAAGCGGTGATGTTGTGTGCGACATGCTGGTGTAGCGCGGGCACACCTTTCTTAGAGAAGTAGTGGCGACTAGGCATCTGGTACTGGGGCACAGCGACAGACATAAGGTCTCTAAAATCCTGTGTGTCCACTAGGCGGAAAGGCAGCATTTCGGTAGCCAACAGCTTACAGAGGGATAGAGTCAACCTCTTAGCTTTGTCATGGGTCGGAGGAAGTGGCCTTTTATTTGACCACATCTGAGGGACAGAGATCTGGCTGCTGTGTGTAGACGGTGTTGAGTAGGGTGTCCCTGGAAAAATGCAGGTTTGTGAGGAAAGTGCAGGCGGAGACATGATGTTGCCTTCATCCAACGTTGGTGCTATCGATGTCTGAGAGAGCTGTACACACTCACTTGTTTCCCCTTCCAAACCAACTGACGACCTTACAAGCAAACTGCCTGTTGCGGTTACAGTGGTGGAAGTTTTGCGTGGAAAAACAGGTGTGGCAGCTGTCCCCACAGTCCTAGAAGATGAAGAGCGCGCGGATGCAGTGGAAGGGGCGGGCGGTGGATGGTTCGCTCCGCTAGGCCGCATTGCAGCACGGTGAGCTTCCCACCGGGACTTATGATATTTATTCATGTGACGATTCATGGAAGAAGTTGTCAAACTGCTGAGCTTTTGACCTCTACTAAGAGAATCATGACAAATGTTACATATCACATGAGTTGGGCGATCTTTTTCGATGTGAAAAAAGGACCAGGCTAGGCAAGGCTTAGAGGCCATGCGACCTGTTGATCCACCCCGAATAATGCTCATAGGCAGAGTGGTGGCTGAGGATGCAGTTGTAGACGTGCTACCAGTGCTCCGACTCTGTCCAGGAAGGCGCAAGGTAACTTCGTCGTCGGTTGCATCCTCCTCCACCGCCTCTGTTGACCTCCTCGAGTGCCTGACTGGGGGTTGACAGTAGGTGGGATCTAGAACGTCATCATCAATTGTTGTGTTTGCACTCCCCTCCCCCTCAGACCGAGCCTCTTCTTGCCCTGACGGAATATTTAAGTTGTCATCCCAATCGGGTATCTGCGTCTCATCTTCATCAGTATGTTCCTCATTGTCTATAACCACAGGTGTTACAGTTTGTGACAAAGGGTCAACATTATGCTCAGAAACTTGGTCCTCACGGCCTGAATCTGAGTCACAAAGGTTCTGGGCATCACTGCAGACCATTTCCTGTTCTGTACTCACTGTAGCTTGGGAGCAGACCTCTGATTCCCAGGCTATAGTGTGACTGAACAGCTCTGCAGACTCAGCCATCTCAGTTCCACCATACTGTGCAGGGCTGATGGAGACTTCAGAGCTGGGAGAAATCAAGTGTGATTGGGATGACAACTCAGAGGACTGGTGTTTTTTGGATGCGGTACTTGAAGTGGCTGAGAGGGCACTTGTTGGACCACTTGAGATCCATTCAAGCATTTTCCTTTTTTGCCCATCATCTACCTTTCTTCCTGTTGTTCGTGTCCGTAAAAAAGGGAGCACATCGGATTGTCCACGGTAAGTAGTAGACATCTTACTTTTGCTGGTAGATGGTCTATCTTCAGCAGATGATAATGGAGCTTTGCCACCTTCCCCACGGACAAAACCTTTTTTGCCTTTTCCACCACGCCTCTTCCCCTTTCCACCAGCATCTGTCATTTTGCCACTCATGTTGATTGCGACAAGATTGTGGACTGAAAATGTGGTAGTAAAAATTGAGAGGTGGTGAAGATTGCAGTGGTGGTCTAGCTTTATTAACAGCAGAATAATAAAGAATAAATATCCCTGACAATGCAACTTAGTTATAATTAGTTGGAGTGTGCAACGCAGGCAGACGTGCTGCAAATGTCTTTGCACTAGTGGGACTATAGCAAAGTCCAATAGCCACGTATAGGATGCCACTAGGTACACTGAGTGTTTGCTAGTATAATGGCTTGGTTAGAATGAGTTGTAGTGTGCAACGCAGGCAGACGCGCTCTGCAAATGTCTTTGCACTAGTGGGACTATAGCAAAGTCCAATAGCCACGTATAGGATGCCACTAGGTACACTGAGTGTTTGCTAGTATAATGGCTTGGTTTTAATGAGTTGTAGTGTGCAACGCAGGCAGACGCGCTCTGCAAATGTCTTTGCACTAGTGGGACTATAGCAAAGTCCAATAGCCACGTATAGGATGCCACTAGGTACACTGAGTGTTTGCTAGTATAATGGCTTGGTTAGAATGAGTTGTAGTGTGCAACGCAGGCAGACGCGCTCTGCAAATGTCTTTGCACTAGTGGGACTATAGCAAAGTCCAATAGCCACGTATAGGATGCCACTAGGTACACTGAGTGTTTGCTAGTATAATGGCTTGGTTAGAATGAGTTGTAGTGTGCAACGCAGGCAGACGCGCTCTGCAAATGTCTTTGCACTAGTGGGACTATAGCAAAGTCCAATAGCCACGTATAGGATGCCACTAGGTACACTGAGTGTTTGCTAGTATAATGGCTTGGTTAGAATGAGTTGTAGTGTGCAACGCAGGCAGACGCGCTCTGCAAATGTCTTTGCACTAGTGGGACTATAGCAAAGTCCAATAGCCACGTATAGGATGCCACTAGGTACACTGAGTGTTTGCTAGTATAATGGCTTGGTTAGAATGAGTTGTAGTGTGCAACGCAGGCAGACGCGCTCTGCAAATGTCTTTGCACTAGTGGGACTATAGCAAAGTCCAATAGCCACGTATAGGATGCCACTAGGTACACTGAGTGTTTGCTAGTATAATGGCTTGGTTAGAATGAGTTGTAGTGTGCAACGCAGGCAGACGCGCTCTGCAAATGTCTTTGCACTAGTGGGACTATAGCAAAGTCCAATAGCCACGTATAGGATGCCACTAGGTACACTGAGTGTTTGCTAGTATAATGGCTTGGTTAGAATGAGTTGTAGTGTGCAACGCAGGCAGACGCGCTCTGCAAATGTCTTTGCACTAGTGGGACTATAGCAAAGTCCAATAGCCACGTATAGGATGCCACTAGGTACACTGAGTGTTTGCTAGTATAATGGCTTGGTTAGAATGAGTTGTAGTGTGCAACGCAGGCAGACGCGCTCTGCAAATGTCTTTGCACTAGTGGGACTATAGCAAAGTCCAATAGCCACGTATAGGATGCCACTAGGTACACTGAGTGTTTGCTAGTATAATGGCTTGGTTAGAATGAGTTGTAGTGTGCAACGCAGGCAGACGCGCTCTGCAAATGTCTTTGCACTAGTGGGACTATAGCAAAGTCCAATAGCCACGTATAGGATGCCACTAGGTACACTGAGTGTTTGCTAGTATAATGGCTTGGTTAGAATGAGTTGTAGTGTGCAACGCAGGCAGACGCGCTCTGCAAATGTCTTTGCACTAGTGGGACTATAGCAAAGTCCAATAGCCACGTATAGGATGCCACTAGGTACACTGAGTGTTTGCTAGTATAATGGCTTGGTTAGAATGAGTTGTAGTGTGCAACGCAGGCAGACGCGCTCTGCAAATGTCTTTGCACTAGTGGGACTATAGCAAAGTCCAATAGCCACGTATAGGATGCCACTAGGTACACTGAGTGTTTGCTAGTATAATGGCTTGGTTAGAATGAGTTGTAGTGTGCAACGCAGGCAGACGCGCTCTGCAAATGTCTTTGCACTAGTGGGACTATAGCAAAGTCCAATAGCCACGTATAGGATGCCACTAGGTACACTGAGTGTTTGCTAGTATAATGGCTTGGTTAGAATGAGTTGTAGTGTGCAACGCAGGCAGACGCGCTCTGCAAATGTCTTTGCACTAGTGGGACTATAGCAAAGTCCAATAGCCACGTATAGGATGCCACTAGGTACACTGAGTGTTTGCTAGTATAATGGCTTGGTTAGAATGAGTTGTAGTGTGCAACGCAGGCAGACGCGCTCTGCAAATGTCTTTGCACTAGTGGGACTATAGCAAAGTCCAATAGCCACGTATAGGATGCCACTAGGTACACTGAGTGTTTGCTAGTATAATGGCTTGGTTAGAATGAGTTGTAGTGTGCAACGCAGGCAGACGCGCTCTGCAAATGTCTTTGCACTAGTGGGACTATAGCAAAGTCCAATAGCCACGTATAGGATGCCACTAGGTACACTGAGTGTTTGCTAGTATAATGGCTTGGTTAGAATGAGTTGTAGTGTGCAACGCAGGCAGACGCGCTCTGCAAATGTCTTTGCACTAGTGGGACTATAGCAAAGTCCAATAGCCACGTATAGGATGCCACTAGGTACACTGAGTGTTTGCTAGTATAATGGCTTGGTTAGAATGAGTTGTAGTGTGCAACGCAGGCAGACGCGCTCTGCAAATGTCTTTGCACTAGTGGGACTATAGCAAAGTCCAATAGCCACGTATAGGATGCCACTAGGTACACTGAGTGTTTGCTAGTATAATGGCTTGGTTAGAATGAGTTGTAGTGTGCAACGCAGGCAGACGCGCTCTGCAAATGTCTTTGCACTAGTGGGACTATAGCAAAGTCCAATAGCCACGTATAGGATGCCACTAGGTACACTGAGTGTTTGCTAGTATAATGGCTTGGTTAGAATGAGTTGTAGTGTGCAACGCAGGCAGACGCGCTCTGCAAATGTCTTTGCACTAGTGGGACTATAGCAAAGTCCAATAGCCACGTATAGGATGCCACTAGGTACACTGAGTGTTTGCTAGTATAATGGCTTGGTTAGAATGAGTTGTAGTGTGCAACGCAGGCAGACGCGCTCTGCAAATGTCTTTGCACTAGTGGGACTATAGCAAAGTCCAATAGCCACGTATAGGATGCCACTAGGTACACTGAGTGTTTGCTAGTATAATGGCTTGGTTAGAATGAGTTGTAGTGTGCAACGCAGGCAGACGCGCTCTGCAAATGTCTTTGCACTAGTGGGACTATAGCAAAGTCCAATAGCCACGTATAGGATGCCACTAGGTACACTGAGTGTTTGCTAGTATAATGGCTTGGTTAGAATGAGTTGTAGTGTGCAATGCAGGCAGACGCGCTCTGCAAATGTCTTTGCACTAGTGGGACTATAGCAAAGTCCAATAGCCACGTATAGGATGCCACTAGGTACACTGAGTGTTTGCTAGTATAATGGCTTAGTTATCAGTTGGAGTGTGCAGAGGACAAGAGGGTACAGTGGCAGGATTGTGGTGCTCTGGGTAGAGGAATGGAAGACTGCCTTTCTATTCCCTCCTAATGGTGAAATGCAGGTAGGAAATCCCTGACCTGGGCTACACAGACGCTGTTGCTGTTTGCAGGACCTGTCACCTATGGCTCTCTGACCCTGCCGGTTGGAGCCCTTAAAAGGACTGCTATAAAGTGCTCTCCCTAAGCTGTCTAACGCTGTGTATGCAGCGCATACAGCTGTATCGGCTATAGGACTCAGGAAGACGGAGCTGCGACAGTGATGTCTGACACCAAAGACGCAGAAGGCAGATAATGGCGTCCGTGAAGAAAATGTCCGGTTTTATAATGCAGGGACATGTGACATGCAGATCCTATCACACATGCCGTTGCTTCTCTGGCTCAAAGTCCACTTAGCTGTGTGTGTGTCTGGGATTGGCTGACATGCTGGCCCGCCCCACAAGACGCGCGCGCTTAGGGAAGGAAGACAAGAAAAAAAAAAAAAAAAAATGGCGATCGCCATTATAGAAACAGCAGTGATCTGAAGGCGCTGTTCACGCACACTATACACTGAAATGTGATAATAGTTTGATTCACAGAGTGACTTACACTATTACAGCAGAAACCAAGCTATGATTTAGCTGTTTTTTGGCTGCTAGAACCGTTCTCGAACGTTTCTAGAACTACCGAGCTTTTGCAAAAAGCTCGAGTTCTAGTTCGATCTAGAACGTGCCCCAAAATCACTCGAGCCGCGAACTGGAGAACCACGAACCACGAACCGCGCTCAACTCTAGTGATGATGATGGGGGTGGTATTGCTTGTGTGTGCGGGATGATGATGAGCGCGGTAGTGCCAGACTGTGTGGGGATGATGATGGGGGCGATAGTGTTGGGGTGTGTGCGGTGATGATGATGTGTGCGGTAGTGCTGGGGTGTGTGCGGTGATGATTATGGTGGCGGTAGTGCTTGCGTGTGTGTGTGCGGTGATGATGATGAGTGTGGTAGTGCCGGGTGTATACGGGGATGATGATGGGGGCGGTACTGCCGGGGTGTGTGCGGTGATGATGATGGGGCAGTACTGCCGGGGTGTGTGCGGTGATGATGATGAGTGCGGTAGTGTCGGAGTATGTACGGTGATGATGATCGGTGTGGTTGTGCCGGTTGTGCGGTGATGATAGGGGCTCGCTCTCTCTCTCCCTCTTGGCTTAACGCAACGCGTTATTTCACAGGAATCCGTTGCCTTTATATCACACTATTTACAATGCATCCGTCAAATGCGTCACACAACGCATTGTGACAGATGCCGTTCAACGCAAGTTTGAAAGTACCTTTTGCTGTCAGCGGGCATGGAGCCGAGCTTAATGGCAGAGCAAGCATCCAGCGCGCATACATTCTGCATCAATTCTGCAGTCACAATACATTCACATGTGCTGCCAAATCGCTGCAGAATTATACGCATGGACACTACGCAATGTGCGCAATGTTAATATTAATATCCAAATTCAGTGTATAGTGTGCGCTGGGGGGGGGCGGGGGTTCCTGAAATAATGGCAATCTCCATTTTTTTATTTCCTAACCATGCGTACAGTGGGGCGGTGCAGGCTGTACCTGCCAATCGCACACATACACACACACACACACACACACACAGCAAAGTGCATTTTTTGCACACAAGCAAGGGCATGTGTCATTGGCTATGTATCTCACATGTCCTTGCCCTATAAGGACTTCTGAGTAGTTTCGCTTTTGGACACCATAGAAGGAGTTTACTCTGTGTATACGTACTTCATACCAGAACTGGCTCATCTGGATCGATCCGTGCACCTCCTGATTTGTCCTGCGGCTTCTACGCTGGTAAGCTGAACCTTTTTTTTGTGTTTTCTATGTGTTTATATGTGTTTGTGTTTGCCTGCCATTGTTTTCAATGGGGTTCGAAGGTGTTCGTCGAACATTTGTCGAACGTTCGACGAACACACCCGCCGTTCAACGAACCGACCCGAAATCGAACACTAGGGGGGTGGCTCATCTCTAGTTACAACACACAGGGAACACAGGGATCACGATACAACGGAGATCTCTGCGGCTAGGGAGAGGGTGAGGGGGCACCTCCTGAACTCACCTCAAGCTGACTCCTGAGTAGAGATGAGCGAACCGGTCGCGGTTCGGCTCGAGGTCGGTTCGCGTCGGTGACGTCAAAATAGCCATGTGACCAGTCACGTGGCTATTATCTCATTGGCTACAGACTGGTCACATGACTATGACACGTCATGTAGGACCTGCGAGTGCATCTCTCCGGTACACGGTGCACATTTGTGTATCGCCATGTACCGGCGATATGCTCTAGCACACGGTCGACTCCCCGTTCCGTTAGGGACCGGCTGACACAGCCGGTCATTAACGGAGATCACCGTTGCCATAGCAACGCAGTTAGCGGTGACGTCATCGCTAACCGCGGCTCCAGGAGCACCGTTGCTATGGTAACGCGTCTGTCAGCGTTACCGCTGTTACCGCTAGCAGCACTGATCACTCACGGAGTGAAGGCTGCACGCTGCTTCCCGATTGTAGTGAGGATTGTAGTGAGGATGAGGTGCCCCAGCCCATGATGGGCTGGTGCACCTCATCCTCACTACAATCGTCACTACTACTACACTAGTGAGGATTGTAGTGAGGATGAGGTGCCCCAGCCCATCAAGTAATGGGCTGGGGCACCTCATCCTCATTACAATCCTCACTACAATCCTGAAGTGCAGTTTCTTCAAATTCATTTAAAGGCACTTGGAACGCTGAAATTGCTGCTTATAATTTAAGCCTCTATTAAAAACCTCTTATCAGCGCTGGTTTATTGGGGATTTATTGGGCTGACAGGGGGTAATAAAGATGGAGTCTCTAATGTGTCTGTGTATTTATTTCTATTAAAGTATTTTTTCTCTGTGTGGTGTCTTTTTTTTAACCCTTTATTGGAGATTCTTAATGGCCGGGTCAAACGTGCCTGACATTAAGAATCTCTGGCTTAATACTGGCTAGTAAAACAAAGCCAGTATTAACTCATGATTACCCAACAAGCCACCCGGCTCCAGGGCTGTTGGAAGAGTTGGATACAGCGCCAGATGATGGCGCATCTATGAGAGCGCCATTTTCTGGGACGGCTGCGGACTGAAATTAGCAGCAGAGGCGCCCAGAAACCTCGGGCTAACCTGTGCTGCGGATTCCAATCCCCAGCTGCCTAGTTGTACCCGGCTGGACACAAAAATGGGGCGAAGCCCACGTCATTTGTTTTTTAATTATTTCATGAAATAAGTGAAATAATTAAAAAAAAAAAGGCTTCCCTATATTTTTGGTTCCCAGCCGGGTACAAATAGGCAACTGGGGGTTGGAGGCAGCCCGTAGCTGCATGGTGTACCTGGCTAGCATACAAAAATATGGCGAAGCCCACGTCATTTTTTTGGTGGGCAAAAAACTTCTGCATACAGTCCTGGATGGAGTATGCTGAGCCTTGTAGTTCTGCAGCTGCTGTCTGCTTTTCTCCATACAGACACACAGCAGCTGCAGAACTACAAGGCTCAGCATACTCAGCATACTCCATCCAGGACTGTATGCAGAAGTTTTTTGCTGAAAAAATTATGTGGGCTTCGCCATATTTTTCTATGCTAGCCAGGTACTGCAGGCAGGTACGGCTGCCCCCAACCCCCAGTTGCCTATTTTTACCCGGCTGGGAACCAAAAATAAAGGGAAGCCCTTTTTTTATTATTTCATTAATTTCATGAAATAATTAGAAAACAAATGACGTAGGCTTCGCTCCATTTTTGTGTCCAGCCAGGTACATCTAGGCAGCTGGGGATTGGAATCCGCAGCACAGGTTGGCCTGAGCTTTCTGGGCCCCACTGCTGCGAATTGCAGTCTGCAGCCGCCTCAGAAAATGGCACTTTCATAGAAGCGCCATCTTCTGGCGCTGTATCCAACTCTTCCAGCACCTGCCTGCTATACCTGGCTAGCATACAAAAATATGGCGAAGCTCACGTCCTTTTTTTGTAGTTTTTTGGCCAAAAAATTAAAAAATGCTTCCCTGGATTTTCCATTGCCAGTGAAGGTAACACCAAGCAGTGGGGGTTAGCAGCCAGTAGCTGCTTGGATTACCCTTAGCTAGCAATACAAAAAATGCAGCGGGAGCCCATATATATTTTTTTTAATTATTTATTTAAATAACTAAAAACAAAATGGGCTTCCCTGTATTTTGATTGCTGGACATCACAGTGCTGTAAAAATAAATCTTTAAAAAAAATGACATAGCGCTCCGCGGTATTTTTGATTCTCAGCGCAGAAAAAGCAGACAGCTATGGGTTGCCACCCCCATCTGCCTGTCATTACCTTGGTTGGCAATCAAAATACAGGGAAGCCCATTAATTTTTTCTATTTAAAAAATAGTTAAAAAAAAATGACGTTGGGTCCCCCCATTTTTGATAGCCAGCTAGGGTAAAGCAGACGTCTGTAGCCTGAAAACCACAGCTGGCAGCTTTACCGTGGTTGGGGATCCAATGTGAAGGTCCCCCCAGGCTCTTTTTTTATAATTATTTTATAAATATTAATAATTACACAAAAAAAGTAGGGTCCCCTCCAAATTGGATCACCAGCCAAGGTAAAGCGGACAGCTGTGGTCTGGTATTCTCAGGGTGGGAAGGTCCATAGTTATTGGGCCTTCACAGCCTAAAAATAGCAGGCCGCAGGCACCCCAGACGTGGTGCATCCACTAGATGCGCCAATCCTGGAGCTTCACCCCAGCTCATCCCGTGCCCTGGTGCAGTGGCAAACGGGGTAATAAATCGGGTTGATACTAGCTATAAAGTCACCTGAGATCAAGCCCAGCAGTTTGTGATGTCATGGCGTCTATTAGATACCCAACATCATAAACTGTCAATACTAACAAAAACAAAAAATCGACAAAAGAAATTTATTTGAAAAAACAGTCCCCAAAACATTTCCTCTTTCACCAATTTATTGTAAGAAAAAAAATAAAGGGGTCCCACGACGACTCTGGACCGTCTAGAATATGGGGGGGAGACACTCAGGGAACGTATCCCCCATTTTCTAGGAGTGTGGACCCTTCATGTGAGGAGTGTGGGTGCAATGAATCTGCACTCACTCTCCCCGGGTCCACAGCAGCAGAGTCCATGTCGTAATGGTTGCTACCAAAGCTGCAATGCCCTGCTCATGAGGTAAGGGCATGCCTAATCAGGAGAACTACTGTAGAGGAAGCTCTGCTCACTGGTATATAGGTGCTCAGAGGTAATAATAGATAAAATTAGTGAGTAACCTCGGCACTCTAAATCTCCCAGACTAAGTCAGTAAGTCACAACGGATAGTAATGCAAAATCACTCTTTATTGGTCCGTATTAAGAAAAAAAAAATTTTCATAAGCATATATGTTTTTGTCCAAAACAAGTTACAAATGACGTTTCGGCCTGAGCCTTCGTCAGATTGGACTTATCTGCATGTAATCATGAAAAATGACAATAATCAGTATCACATAAGAGTGAGAGAACAATAACATAAACTCGAACAATGTAGAGGTACAATTGGGATGCAGCAAAAAAATTGCAACACAGCAAGAAATGAAACACATGATACAAATGTCATAATACAGTACAAGGACAATATAGTAATGACAAATATGGGGTCAGAGTAGGCTTAGACAGCTCTGGTACGAAAGAGATGTCAATCATAAAGTAACATGTGCAGTAGGTGTAGAGCTACACTATGCATGGCAGAGCTAATGGGTAGACCGACCATAGTAAAAGAACGGAGAAAAAGTGGAGAAAAAGTGGAGAAAAAGTGGAGAAAAAATGGAGAAAAAGTGGAGAAAAAGTGGAGAAAAAGTGGAGAAAAAATGTAGAAAAGGTGGAGAAAAAATGGAGAAAAAGTGGAGAAAAAGTGGAGAAAAAATGGAGAAAAAGTGGAGAAAAAGTGGAGAAAAAGTGGAGAAAAAGTGGAGAAAAAATGTAGAAAAAGTGGAGAAAAAATGGAGAAAAAATGGAGAAAAAGTGGAGAAAAAGTGGAGAAAAAATGTAGAAAAAGTGGAGAAAAAGTGGAGAAAAAGTGGAGAAAAAGTGGAGAAGAAGTGGAGAAGTGGAGAAGAAGTGGAGAAGAAGTGGAGAAGTGTTTGTTCATGCCAGATGGGAGATAAATAATTTTTTACCGGCGCTGTCATTTACTGTAACGTGATAATCGGTATACGCTGTATACCTGTGATCACGTGAGCGGGGACCGGAAAAACCGTCCTGAATCATGATCTCCAGGGTCTCAGCTGGCCCTGAAACCCCAGAGATTTTCTGACGCTGGGGGCATTATTCACTTATTTCTGCCTGCTGTTTATAAACGGCAGATCAGAATAAGGCTACATTAACACGACCGATCCATTTTTGTGGTCTGCAAAAACCAGTCCGTTTTTTTTCACGGGTGCATCCGTGTGGCATCCGTTTTCGTTCCGTAGACGGTCCGTATGTCATCTGTTTGTCATCCGTGTGCCTTCTGTTTTTTTTGTGTACTGCAAAAAAACTGAATGAGAGTAAATGCATAAATTTACCCAGGATCCATAGCTTCATCCTACATGAGGCGGTCACATGTTCCCTCCAGTGCCATTTTCTACTGCTTTTCACAGCGTAGAGCGCTCTGGTGATTTTCCTGTGCTTGTGCACTTCATATCAGTCTTTTCTGTCATTATAATGGCAGAAAGACACATAATGTCCCACTCTCCTGCATTTTGTAATTTTGCACCCTTTGGTGCCTTTCATGTGGCACTAAGGGGTGCTTAGCTTTGTATTTAGCCAAAAAAATGGAAAAAAAAAATGACGTAGGGTTCCCCCTATTTTTGTAGCCAGCTAGGGTAAAGCAGACGGCTGCAGCCTGCAGACCACAGCTGGCAACCTCACCTTGGCTGGTAATCCAAAATTGAGGGCACCCCACGCTGTTATTTTAAATTAAATAAATAATAAAAAAAAAAAAACACGTAGGGGTCCCCCCAAAATTGGATCACCAGCCAAGGTAAAGCAGACAGCTGGGGTCTGATATTCTCAGACTAAGGAGGTCCATGGTTATTGGACTCTCCCCAGCCTAAAACTAGCAGGCCGCAGCCGCCCCAGAAGTGGCGCATCCATTAGATGCGCCAATCCTGGTGCTTCGCCCCAGCTCATCCCGCGCCCTGGTGCGGTGGCAAACGGGGTAATATATGGGGTTAATACCAGATGTGTAATGTCACCTGGCATCAAGCCCTGGGGTTGGTGAGGTCAGGCGTCTATCAGATACCCGACATCACCAACCCAGTCAGTAATAAAAAAAAATAGACGACAAACACATTTTTATTTGAAAAAACACTCCCCAAAACATTCCCTCTTTAACCAATTTATTAGAAAGAAAAACAAATCCAGGTCTGGTGTAATCCAAGGGGTTGCCATGACGATCCACACTGTCCCAG
Source organism: Anomaloglossus baeobatrachus (assembly GCF_048569485.1). Lineage (NCBI taxonomy): Eukaryota > Metazoa > Chordata > Amphibia > Anura > Aromobatidae > Anomaloglossus > Anomaloglossus baeobatrachus. Next base: position 131,604,517 of record NC_134356.1, read on the forward strand.
TCAATGAAGAGCAGAATGTTCCCCATTGGCTGGGAGAGCAGTGCAGTGACCTGAGCTAACATCAATGGGTCAGCCCAGGTCACTGCAGGGGATGACAAGTGCTGCTGTCAGCGAGGTACATTACCTGCGCTGATCTCCAGCACACTGACAGCCCCTGTCACTGAGTTCAATGACCGGCGCCTTCACACCAAGTATCGCGAGAGGCCCGTGACGTCACCGCTAGTCAGTCTCGGGTCGGAAGCGAGAGGTGATGTGACAAGCGGCGGCCATGGAGGACAGTGACAGCGCTGAGGTCGGGACTTCATCACCGCAGGTAAGCCAAGCGGGACCATGTGTGTGTGTGTGTGTGTGTGTGTGTGTGTGTATGTGTACATGCCGCGGGCAGGACGGGGCGGAGCGAGCTGAGCGGGGAAGTGTCGGCTTCCTGCACGTAACTAGGATAAACATCGGGTTACTAACCAAAGCGCTTTGGTTGGATAACCGATGTTTATCTTGGTTACCAGCTTCTGGCAGGCTGCCAGCGATGGCTCCTGCACACTGTAGCTGTAAAAAGCCCTGCTTTTTGCTGCTAGAACCGTTCTCGAACGTATCTAGAACTATCGAGCTCTTGCAAAAAGCTCGAGTTCTAGTTCGATCTCGAACAGCCCCCAAAATCACTCGAGCCTAGAACTGGAGAACCTCGAACCGCGAACCGCGCTCAACTCTACTCCTGAGCTCCTTAGTGTCCCTATACAGGTTCTTGCAACTGGTCACCGAGTTGGATATCATAGGCCCTCAACTAACCCTGAGCACACCCTGGTTAGTAAGTAGGCAGACGAGATCACTTGACTCGCCACTATAGTACAAAAACACAAGGGTAGGAATACAAACAGGTGAAATAGACATGCAAAGGAAAAACACTCCAGGCTGTTTCAGTGCAGCAAACTTCACTGCTGCTCACAAGACAAATTTCTTACAGAGCAGGCTCCTTCTACTGTAAAGTGGACCACATATAAATGAGAGATTCAGTTTCTATCACAGGCATCATGTGATCAGATCACATGAATTAAATAGTGAAATGGAATGATCCCAAAGAGCTTCACCTCAGATTGGAAGCTATTCAAAATGGAAAATACAAAAACAACCAGCAAACTAATGCTGGGTTCACACATAGCGACAGCGATAACAACGTCGCTGTTACATCACCATTTTCTGTGACGTAACAGCGACCTAGTAAGTCGCTGTTATGATCGCTGCTTAGCTGTCAAACACAGCGACGCAGCAGCGATCATAACGTCGCTACATGTGCAGAGAGCAGGGAGCCGCGCACACTGCTTAGCGCTGGCTCCCTGCTCTCCTAGCTACAGTACACATCGGGTTAATTAACCCGATGTGTACTGCAGCTACATGTGCAGAGAGCAGGAGCCGGCACTGGCAGCGTGAGAGCGGCGGAGGTTGGTAACGAGGGTAAATATCGGGTAACCACCTTGGTTACCTGATGTTTACCCTGGTTACAGCTTACCGCAGCTGCCAGATGCCGGCTCCTGCTCTCTGCTCGCTTCATTTCGACGCTCTCTCGCTGTCACATACAGCGAACTGTGCGTCACAGCGGGAGTGCAACAATAAAAAAACGAACCAGGGCTGTGTGTAACGAGCAGCGATCTCACAGCAGGGGCCAGATCGCTGCTCAGTGTCACACACAGCGAGATCGCTAATGAGGTGACTGTTGCGTCACCAAAACCGTGACGTAGCAGCGATTTCGGTAGCAATCTCGCTATGTGTGAAGCACCCCTAAGAACTAATTCCTGTTTAAACTGCACTCACAGAAGAAACTCAGATTACACTTTTCTTACACCTGTCTGAGCCTCACTGATCTCACAATTATTTCAGTTACAAAAGAACAAAAGACTAGTATATAAAACACAAGGAAGACAATTTAAATGCAAAACAACCATTTCCATAAAAGCTTAATGAAACCTAGAAACTAATAAGACAAACAACTGTATCCCCATAACACCATATACACAAAAGCACAGTACAGGCCTGCCAAAATTCAAGGCCTTATATAAAGTTAATTGAACTCACTATTCCTCCCTGTTTGTCCCATGGTAATCTTGATCTTTATGGAGATGTGGGATAACCTGAGAGAAAACACTTGTCAAGGGGGATAACATAGTAACTGGGAATAGGGGTTCCTTAACTGGCTCTCAGGCTAGAGGGGTCCTAACTGTCCCTTATCCCAGAGGTACTTCTGAAGGTGAAGAGGTCTGGACTGCCAGTGTGTCGCCCAGGGCTATGGGGTACTCGGTCCCAGGCCGTATATGTACGGGATGCTGTGTCACGGTTGTGTAACAGCCGATGCCCGATTCCATGACCCTGGGGACGCTTTTAATGGGGAATATGAAAGACTTTATATTGTGACGACACTTGCAGGTTGCGTTTATGGTGACGGACGTGCTGCTGCTGTCGGACCGGTCTGGTTTCCTGTCCCTTGGAGCAGACATCTCGCCTTTCTCTGGTTTGTTGGGCTCGTGATTCAGAGCTGTCGTCCCCCTAGCGCACCAGGGAACATTCTGCCGCAGGCACTTCCAGCTTCCTGCAGCTAGTTTCGGTTTTACATATTGCACACTCCCAGGGGGCGGAGTCTCTTTTTTGCGTGCTTTCACCAGAGTGATGGCACAGTTACTTTTTCATAGGAATAAAATGGCGGTAGTTTGCACACAAAAACAGTCCATAAGGCACACGTCACCCGTGTTAATGGGTCCAGTCCATATCCTGTTCATGACGCCAGGAAAAAGCATGTCGCCCAGGGCTATGGAGTACTCGGTCCCAGGCCGTATATGTATGGGGATGCTGTGTCACGGTTGTATAATGGCTGATGCCTGATTCCGTGAGCTTGGGGACGCTTTTTAATGGGGAATATGTACAGGGGAGGTGAAAGAATTTATATTGTGACGCCACTTGCGAGTTGCGGTTATGGTGATGGCGGGGGCGCTACGGCCAGTGGGGAGCTACTCGAGATGCTCGGATCCGGGATTGTGGCTGTGGCTCGAGTGGCAGCTGGATCCGGGACTCTTGCAGCAGCCCGTCGCCCACAACGTAATAAAAGGGTTATTTACAGGGGAGAGTTTGTCAGTGACGCCACCCGTGGGTTGCAGTGATGGTTGGTGAGACCGCCGCTGCTTTGGTATGGGGCACCCGGGGCTGATGAAGCGGGGCAGCAGGATGGTATCCCCTCCACAGGTAGGGGAGGTGTTGTCCCGGGGCCTAGGTGAAGGTGGTGTAGAGTGCTGGGACACCGTCTGAAGGCTGAACCAGATGATACCGGTGTACTCACTGTTTTTGAATAATTCACACAGAGTCCAAGTAGTAAACCAAGTGCTGGATACCGGTAGCCTCCGGAGGGGTGTGCTCGGGTCCGGCACACTGGTGAGCAGAACAGGGGCCCTTCCTCCTGCACTTTAATTTTGTGTCTTGTGTGTTGACTAGTCCGCATGGAACAGGAAAAGTCCACTCCCGGTGTCTTTGCTGTGGGAGCTGTGGTCCGCGAAATCTGACCCTTGGGATTTTTGCAGGCACTTTCAGACGCCCTATCCCCCGCGTTGGGCTTTTGTCTCCCTCTATCTGGGCTACTCGTGGGACAAGGTCTGGAATCTTGTCCCCTGCTGGCTAATTGACAAGGTCCTTGCAGCTGTCCTTTCCCTGGGGTCCAGGTACCCCGACTGTGCACGGCATCTGGACCGGATTCCCGCTGTCGGCACCGGCAGGCTACAACCCTGCCCCGGTCCACCTAAGGTCTCCCGCGACCGGATCTCCATCGCCTATGGCCCTACTTTGCCATCTGCCACCTTGTTAGCTCAGGTTATTTGGCAGTCCGGGAGATACAACCCCCGACTACCACTTCACTCCTCTCACTTCCACTGCTAGACTCTTTCTCCTCCACTCTACTAACTGTTTCTCTGTCTGACTCAGACTGACTCGTTCCCTCCCCTGACACCTCAGGACCCCTAGGTGGGTGTCACCATCTGCCTGGCCCCGTCCACTGGTGTGTCCTTATTGTCCTGGGGGGGTGGCTAGGCTTTTGTGGCTGGTGTGTGTACCTGTGTGGGGTTGTGTAGGTAGGACAAGGAGGAGAGAGTCCTGCATCTGGAAGATGATATTGTCAGGGCGTCACAGTGACGGAACCGCTGCTGCACAGTCTATTACCACTGGGGCTGATGGTGATGGCAGCCTGGATAGTAGGCCCTCCGCAAGTAGGGCTGGGCCCCAGGGAGTGGATGGTGGGGTCCGTTGCAGAAAGAAGGGAGACCATATGATGGGGATGCAGTGCAACTTCTGTTTGTTTGTTCTGCCGCTGTGGTGACCTGGTAGTCTCTTTCCCCGGCACCTCTCACTGGTTGGTGGGACCCTGTTGCCTGGAGCGTTTGTGGGTCCCTTACTGTCTGTCGGCAGTTTCTCGTCCATATGGCGCTCAGTGCCAACTCTGTAGGGTCTGTGTTCTGTTCCGGTCCCTAGCTTAATCTTTACTGCTTGTGCCCCCGGATTCTTGGGTCTGTGAGGTCCGTAAAGGTCCTCTCATTGTGCAGGTATTTGTCAGGTTGCCTGAAGCTGTTGCCTGATCTAGGGCCCTGTGCCCCATTGGTGCTGTGGTTCCAGAGGTACCTGGCTGTACCCTCCCTGGCAACCACTCTCCTCTGCCACCTAGGTCACTGTTACACGACCCCGTCTGGAGACACGTCCGTCCCCTTCAACTATCACTACCGGAGTCCTCTGTCTGAGTGTCGGTGTGTCTTCTCCCACTGGGTTGTCGGCTAGTGGACTGGACTGGCTCCACCTCTGAGTGGCCATCCATTTGGTCCCGGACTAGTCAGTCATCCCTAATGGGGAGTGGGAACTTGGGATGTTATGTGTTTTGGTGGTACCGGCATTGTCTTCCAGGTCCCTGGGGTAGGCCCTGCATCGTTGTCAGGATACAGTACCTAGTAGTGCCCTGAGGGGTTCAGGGGCGCTACACCATCATAGCCCTGACACTTGATCAACATTAAGTCTAATACCTCCTCACCCTCAAAGCAAGAAAGGACTGGTACTGGAGTGGTAAATCCCACACAGATAGACAGACAGGAGGAAACCTAAAACTAAAAGCAATCACTCACAGAGGTATAGACAAAACATGCTCAGGAGGAGAAAAAGATAAGGAAGGAAATAATAAAATGACAAGAGAATTTCCACAACACACCAGAATAGCGTACAACAGTTCACCTAAAGCTGGATAACCATGTGACACGCCTCCACCAGCGCCTGGGGTGACTCATTACCGGGCAGCGGTTCTGCTCCTGGGGTGCCACGGTGGTGTGGCCCGGCTCCGTGACCCTGGCGGTGTCGTTTAGGGAATAAGAAGGAGATGATGACAATTTATTTGTGATGCAACCTATGGTATGCGGCAAGTTTGGGTGCTGCCGCTGTGGGATGGGGACCTCTGGGGCAGATGGTGACGTAGCTTAGATGGTGTAGCTCTCCACAGGTAGAGCTGGGCCCCAGGGCGAATGGGGGTGGTAGTAGTCTATGATAGCAGGTGCAGATGAGTAATGGAGTGACAAAGGGATGCAGTCTCAAAGTTTTTACTCACTGTAGCAAGTTCCAAGGTAACACAACATGCCAGTGACCGCCTTTGGAGTGCTGAGGTTTCACTGTGATGGGTTCCAGCCAATCCCGGGTAGTCCAGAGGTCGAGTCCGGTGCACCTTTCTTATATATACCTTCCCTGACCATCTTCCTGCGCTTGCTTCGCCCTCCTGCCTTGTGCCCTCGCTCACTGAACCCTATGCCAGTGCCCATGAACCCTGTTGGGTAGCGTGAAGCTTTATCCCTCGGTCCTTTAGGGTCACCTTTCAGCTAATTTGTGTGTGGATGTGGCTTCGGTGCTTGCAGTCACCTCAGCTGCTGGGTTTACTAGTGGAGTACGTACAGTACAGACCAAAAGTTTGGACACACCTTCTCATTCAGAGTTTTCTTTATTTTCATGACTCTGAAAATTGTAGATTGACATTGAAGGCATCAAAACTATGAATTAACACATGTGGTATGAAATGCTTAACAAAAAAGTGTGAAACAACTGAAAATATGTCTTATACTCTAGGTTCTTCAAAGTAGCCACCTTTTGCTTTGATTACTGCTTTGCACACTCTTGGCATTCTCTTGATGAACTTCAAGAGGTAGTCACTGGAAATGGTTTTCACTTCACAGGTGTGCCCTGTCAGGTTGAAGTGGAAGTCTTGCCTTATAAATGGGGTGGAGACCATCAGTTGTGTTGTGCAGAAGTCTGGTGGATACACAGCTGATAGTCCTACTGAATATACTATTAGAATTTGTATTATGGCAAGAAAAAAGCAGCTAAGTAAAGAAAAACAAGTGGCCATCATTACTTTAAGAAATGAAGGTCAGTCAGTTCGAAAAATTGGGAAAACCTTGAAAGTGTCCCCAAGTGCAGTGACAAAAACCATCAAATGCTACAAAGAAACTGGCTGACATGAGGACCGCCCCAGGAAAGGAAGACCAAGAGTCACCTCTGTTGCAGAGGATAAGTTTATCCATGTCAACCAGCCTCAGAAATCGCAGGTTAACAGCAGCTCAGATTAGAGACAGGTCAATGCCACACAGAGTTCTAGCAGCAGACACATCTCTAGAACAACTGTTAAGAGGAGACTTTGTGCAGCAGGCCTTCATGGTAAAATGGCTGCTAGGAAACCACTGCTAAGAACAGTCAACAAGCAGAAGAGACTTGTTAGGGCTAAAGAACACAAGGAATGGACATTAGACCAATGGAAATCTGTGCTTTGGTCTCATGAGTCCAAATTTGAGATCTTTGGATCCAACCACCGTGTCTTTGTGCGACGCAGAAAAGGTGAACGGATGGACTCTACATGCCTGGTTCACACCGTGAAGCATGGAGGAGGAGTTGTGATGGTGTGGGGGTACTTTGCTGGTGACACTGTTGGGGATTTATTCAAAATTGAAAGCATACTGAACCAGCATGGCTACCACAGCATCTAGCAGTGGCATGCTATTCCATCCGGTTTGCATTTAGTTGGACCATCATTTATTTTTCCTCAGGACAATGACCCCAAACACCTCCAGGCTGTGTAAGGGCTATTTCACTAAGAAGGAGAGTGATGGGGTGCTACGTCAGAAGGACCTGGCCTCCACAGTAACCAGACCTGAACCCAATCGAGATGATTTGGGGTGAGCTGGACCGCAGAGTGAAGGCAAAAGGGCCAACAAGTGCTAAGCATCTCTGGGAACTCCTTCAAGACTGTTGGAAGACCATTTCCGGTGACTACCTCTTGAAGCTCATCAAGAGAAAGCCAAGAGTGTGCAAAGCAGTAATCAAAGCAAAAGGTGGCTACTTTGAAGAACCTAGAATATAACAAAAGAAGAAGGAAAGGGTGCACCGCCAAAATATTAATTAGTGAGTGCTCACCCATGCAGTAAAAATATCCTGGAGACAAAAAAAGAAAAAAGTACTGCACAAAAGGGGAGCACATCCAAGTCAAGTATATATAAAAGCATATCCTTTATTGTATCAAAAGTTTAAAAGCATAAAAACCAAACAACACACCCAGAGATCAAGGGGAAATATCACAACCCCTATATTAAGTCACAAAAAATGATTACCCACAATGTCAACAAGAATTGTACCACATAATGTCAATACATGTGCGATCACAGTCCTTTAAGGCTAATATAAGCAAAGTCTATCCATAAGCATGTGCATAGAATATACACATAAAAATTGTAAAAGATATATACAGTCACATCAAAATCCAATGGAGGGACTACTCACAGTAAATGTGTATGCATAATAGACCAAAACTCTGGTCAGATTAATACAGTGCCATACCATTTCATTCTTGGAGAAAATAACCTGACCTACAATGAAGCAAGACCCATAGGCCAGAGCAGGTTATGTAAAAGAGCCAAAGGACAGGCATAGGGGTCAAGAGGGGAAGTCCCGTGGGTGTAGCCATACACGTATTGCCGCAAAAAGCGGCTTCCTCAGGGTTATTTTCTCCAAGAATGAAATGGCATCTATGAGACCCCCCCATTACTAATCTGTAAAGGAAAAGAAAGAAACACAATCACAGGGAAAAAAAAATCTTTTATTTGAAATAAAATACAAAAAAACCCACCCTCTTTCACCACTTTGTTAACCCCAAAAGACCACATCTGATGTAATCCACACAAGGACCCATGACTATTCCAGCTCTGCTAGATCTGAAGGCACAGCGCATGGCCATAGAACAATGACAGCCCACTGTGGACTTCAGGCAGAGACTGAGCCCCAGCGATCAACGGTGTCATCACTCAGGTTAGTTGTGGTCACAGCTGGAGGTTCCCATGACCATCCACCTGTGACCGCAGGTAACCTACCCTCAGGGAACCTTCTGAGGTGTGGTCAGTGAGTTCATTGAGGTCCCCTGAGGTCATGTTACCTGCGGTCATAGGTGGAGGGCCTTGGGAACCTCCAACTGTGACTGCAACTAACCTGAGTAACATCATCGCTCATTGCGAGGCTCAGTCTCTGCCTGAAGCTCACAGCGGGCGGACATGCTCTATGGCCGCGTGTTGTGCCTTCAGATCTAGCAGAGCTGGAATTGTCGTGGGACCTCATAGTGTGAATTACGTCGGACCTGAGTGTTTTGGGGGTTAATAAATTGTGAAAAAGGGTGGGTTTTTTCATTTTATTTTTAAATAAAGGATTTTTCTGTGTGTTTTTTTATTATTTTTATTTATAGGATTAATGGTGGGGGATCTCATAGACCCTTACCCATCACTAATCCAAGGCTTAGTGGCAACTGTGAGATGTGATTAACTCCTTATTATCATGATTGACACCGCACCAAGGCAATAGGAAAATAGGAAAGAGCCAGGTAAAGTGCTAGGTGTTATGCTTGCCAGGCGAGCAGAGATATTTAGCGAACACACTGAGCCACAGCACACAGAAAACCCAAAGGAACTTGATTACCTAAGCCTTTTAGGCGCCGCTCACATCAGGGCCGGATCCGGTACAAATGTGTTTCAGTTCAATTCACCTCCAATGGAGTTGCGGCGGGAGGCGGTCACATGCACCGCATGTGACCGCATGTTGCCGCGACTCCATAGGAAATAAATGGAGCTGAAACACATAATACCGCTGATGTGAGCATGGCCTTACAGTAGATAAATCTATACTCGCTCTTCCAGAAGCCAACTTGGTTTTGTCCTCCTTGTCCCCGGAGAACAATGACTGTGACTCTGCAGTGATCACCCCAAACGTCACTACAAAGCAAACAGAAAATATGTTAATACCCATAGGACATAAAACATATTAATTATTTAACTGATTTTAATTTATTTCTATTTTAAGTTTAATTGCCTGAACTTCAAGGTCTCGGTGCACAGTATAACAACACTACACCTTGTATCAATGTTATCTGTCCGCCTCCATCTCCATATCGTAATTCACAATATAATCACATAAACAAAAACAAATCATAAACAGTCTGGGCCTGAGTTCACCATTGTGAATGGATGGATTGTTTTGTAAAAGGGGAAGTAAATGAGGTGGAATACAATCACTCATTTATTCCCTCCTTCCTGCACAAAAGATCTACTCCCAAGGGTATATTTTCTCTGTTACTATTACTTTACTGACTACTATGTCCTATCTATCTAGTATATTCCACACATGCACAGACTCAAGACACTTTATTATAACAATAAAATATGACAAATTTAATTGCTAATCAGACTAGGCTTAATATAATATAACATATGTAATCAATATGATCATGTAATCAATATGGAAATATCAATATCAATATGATCATGTAATCAATAAGAAAATTTCAATATCAATATGATCATCTAATCAATATGAAAATTTCAATATCAATATGATCATGTAATCAATAAGAAAATGTCAATATCAATATGATCATGTAATCAATATGAACATATCAATATGATCATGTAATCAATATGGAAAAATATATCACATGTAATCAATATGATCATAATCAATGTGTAAAACATATACTAAATTATACACAAATGCAATACAGGAACAAACGAGTAAATAGTATCTTCACAAATATACTAGTAAACACACGATTACCAAATAATATACCACCAACTTTTGGCTAAAACACTCACACCTTTACAGCCCACCCAACATTAATACTATTCCTAGATGGTTACAGGTAAAGTACATAGAGTTTGAAACTTAAGGCCACTTCACACATAACGATATCGTGAACAAGATCGTTGCTACGTCACAGTTTCTGTGACGCAACAACGACTTCACTAGCGATCTCGTCGTGTTTGACATGTACCAACGATCCGCCCCCTGCTGTGAAATCGTTGGTCGATGCTGAACAGCCTGGGCCATTTTTGGCTCGTTGGAGTCCTGCTGGGCAGGATGGATCTGTATGTTTGACACCTAGCTAACGATTTCGTTAACGACCTAGATGAGGGGCGAGTAGTTGCGTCCCCGTTGTGTGACAGGGTCCCGACGATTTACAAGATCGCATGGTGGTTCCTAAAGTTGGTGTGTGTGACACCTCACATACAATTTCACCGACTCAGCAACGATCCGGAAACTGTGACGTAGTAGCGATCTCGTTCACGATCTCGTTATGTGTGACTGGACCTTTAGCCATTCATGTTAGCCCAGAACAAAAAGAGAAGAGCTAACAGGAAGTGTGTTAGGCTTATATAGGGGTCTGTGACAAAGAATAATTTCCCTCTGCCATTGGCTGAAAACTGTAACGTCACGGGGGGTGGGGGGGTCATGTACAGCCAGATGTTGTAGACTCCTCTCATCCTGGCTGAGGCTAAAAAAAGGTAAATTCAAACCACATGGTCTCTTTCTCTGGCCTGTGTACAGAGAGAGTATGCCTGGCAGATTATTACACTGCCTGTACACAGAGTGCCACCATAGAGCCTTTTTTTACAAGTATCCCCACAGAGCCTGGTGCAGAGTGGCCACACGGAGACTTTTTTGAGAAGACCCCCACAAACCCTTTTTCAAGAAAACCACCACAAACCCTTTTTTTAAGAGGACCCTCTCAAACTCTTTTTTAAAACTACTCCCACAGAGCCCGGTTCAGAGTGGCCAGACACATCTTTTTTAAGAGTACCCTAACAAGCCTTTTTTTAAAGACAACCCCTTTGTTGAGAAGACCCACACAACTCCTAGAGAGCCTGGTGCAAACACACATAGCCTTTTTTAAGAGTAACACTAAAAAGCCTAGTGCAGAGTGGACAAACACTTTTTTAAAAAGACCTCCCACAGAGCCTATTTTAAGAGGACACCCACAAATCCTTTTTTGAGAAGACCCCCACAAATCCTTTTTTAAGAGGACGCCCACAAACCCTGTTTTAAGAGTAACCCCACCGAGCATGGTGCAGAGTATTCACACAAAGACTTTTTTAGAAGTTCTCCCAGAGAGCCTTTTTTAAGGGGACTCTCACAAACTCTTTTTAGAGGACACCTACAAACCCTTTCTTAAGAGGACTCCCACAAACGTTTTTTAAAAGAACCCCCATAGAACCTGGCACAGAGTGGCCATAGAGAGCCTTTTTAAGAGTACCACCACAGAATCTGGTGTAGAGTGACCACACAGAGCATTTTTTAACAGTACCCCCACTGTAATCTAACACTGGCCATTTCTAAAGCAATGTCCTGTCCCTATGCTAGCCAAATCAAAATGGCGGCACCACCAGTGATCCGGCATTTATACAGGCTGGGTCACGTGGTGCACCGGCCAATCACAGCTATGCCAATACTCAGGTGATGGCTGTGGAAGTGCCCACAGCTGAAGAGCTTGTTGATTTGATGCAGTACAGTCTTTTAACAAGCTTTATTCAGCGTCGAAATACGAACTCGGACACGGACTTCAGGGAGAAGTCTGTGATCGGATGTGAGTACCGGACAATAGGTATACAGTACGGACCCCAAACGTTACAGTTCGCTTAGGTTTGCTCATAATACAGTATACTCGTCATAATTAGTTATAAAACATACAAAAACTGAGTAAATGAACTGTCACCATCTGAGTCATAAATTATGAGGGAACATACGGATAACATTGGTAATGAACATATGCGAGTTATTTGTACCTTAAGGCATCACAAGAGCTAAAAAAAATACTGTATTTCTATGCGTCGGTATTAAATGGAGAATGTAAGGCGTATGCAGCGCTGCGTTATCTCACAGAACACAGAATAGTCCACATTTATCTTTGCAGGATACAGAAATATGTGTGAAAACCATGCCCATTTACTGCATTACAAAGTGCTAAGGAGTTAAGAGATTTAGAAATGCCTGGCATCATGCCCAATCTAAATGGCCATGGAAAAGCAGTTTGATTAAACAGAATTAACATACTGATTGGCAATCTGTAGACGGTGCTGGTGCCAATCATTACCGACCTCCACTGTAATAGGAGGCTAGGACCACGAAAGCAAATAGGTGATTAAATCCCCATGTTGGTTTGCTTTTAATATGAGGAAGCTGTGAGATATCACATCGCCCAGAGACATCCAGCTCCAGCAAGCAATGAGGCTGTGCTGGAGGGTCAGCTGCTGGTCACATGCCATGTGTGTGCACAGTGCCTGCTCAGACCTGCTGCCTGCTGGCACTGCACACTGCTCACTCACACCAGGAACTTTGGGGATCAGATGTTAGTTCCAGCAGGATCTCCGGATTATTTACTACTTGGATTAAATGTAGTTCAGCAGAAGAAACACGTCTCTGCAATATAGAAGAGCTGCAGCTCTGTGGAAGAAGAAGAGCCCCTGCATTTCTTAAGGAGCTGCCTGTTGGGTATTACATACTGGGTAGATGTGACATTGTGAAGGTGCACACACCTGCCTGCCAACATAGGATGCACTATTTCTGGCTAAGGTTATGTTTTCATTGATTTACACAAATCATCCCTGGCATTGGAGCTGAAATGTAAAGGAGATTTCCAAGTTGATCATTATGTTTGGGAGGCTTCAGTGAGAGATTAGAGCCACTCCTGCACAGTCTCCAGGATTACTTGGGATACAATCTCTGGATGGAATCAGACATAACAATGAATTGCTTCCTGTAAGATGCATCTGGATTGCTATCATCCAGGACAGTTTTTGGAACTATGACAATTTCTCAGGTTTTCTGGTGCACTGAAGGACTATGAAGAGCATCTTCTCGCTATGATCATGTATGGAGAGATGCTCCTAAACTCCAGCAGTGCTACTGAAGCCCAGGTCATGCTCCAGACTAACACTCCTTACCTGAGCAGCACTCAGAGACCTGTCAGCTCCTCAGCCTTCTACATGTCTACAGCCAGGGTCCTGAAGGAAGGGGAGATCAACAAGCCTGATCTGATGACTTACATCGTCCTGTTCATCCTTCTCTTCTTATCTGTGACTCTCATTGTCCTTTTCATTAACTGTCAGCTCCGGAATTCTTTCTTTGCAGGTTTACCTTATGACAGATCCCTCAGAGAAGCCAGGAGTCCTTGGAAGACACAGTCTGTCTGAAGCACACAGCCAGCATCTGGGACACCTTTTCCTAGGATGATTTTTCTATATAAGTGGTAATAGCACAAGCATAGATGTCCTTATATGAAGTAAACCACTGTAACTGATATTTATAGTCATTGCTATCTTCATCTTTTTTTAATCCATGCCAAAGCATTAAGAAACTATGATGTGATTCTGTTTAATAATATATTTCATTATATCCTGCATATTTATAATGGCATTGTGATTTTCCCGATTTCTTTATAATTGCATGATTCAGATTGCCTCCGTTATCAATGGATGTCAGATGGCACAGTAAGAGCCACTTCTCCAAGCTCAAGAGCTAGTGGTTTGTCACTCTTGAAGAACCAAATTGCTACCTGAGTATGATAGCTGAGGCATCTCAGAAGATGTATCTGAGCCTTTATTGTGATACCTTCTATAGAAAAAGAAATAAATAGCAATATCTCCTTTCTTCTTGGAAACACAGTGCTATGTAGTGGTCTTTTTTCTGATACTTGGGTACAATGAGTGGATGACATCCTTTATAAGGAGCTTTACCGAAATGTAATGTAGTTCTGTCTGCCAGGAATAATTATTTGAGGGACAGCTGTAACGTAATATGCTTATTTTACTAATTTCTAGAGATGTTGAAGGATGCCAGCCCTGATACAACACACTATAAAGCAGAAATCTCTGGTGCTCAGAAATACATAAAGCCAATCTACCACCTGTGATCAAGGGCAAACATTCAGGTAGAAATAAAGCATTCCAAGAACAAAAAGGTTTCTGAACCCTACAAGGCTGCTGTCCTGTATTTTATATTCCCTGGCCTAATCTCAGAGGCTTGTCTGCACCTAGACCCAGGGCACATTCCCACCAGCCATCATTCTGCAGTTAAAACGCTTAGTGAACTAGGTGATAGTATTTTTACCGTAAATGAATCCAATCAGATAATACATCAGTATGGAAAAATAAAAATATGACTCAATGAGCATGCTGTACACATGCCCAAACTAGGTATTTTTACTACCCAATATCTAGTGTTCACAGAAAAGAATACTGCACAATAAGGCAGGTGTCAGATGGTACAAGATTTGGGTAGCCTTCAGCATTACTCCACTGTGTAACTAATTGATGTATTCTTTATTATACATTAGTGCAATTCGCCAACAACATAAGGTTTGCCAAGCTTCAGGGATCCAAGTCAGACAGTTTTCTCTACAGAATTCATAGCATCAGAAAAGCCTTTTATCTGCACTACTGTAATAAAGGTTCCAAATAACTACTTAGTTGCTTTACAAATACATCTATGTATAGGCAATGCTTTATTACCTCCTGATCACTGTTTATGTAGATACTGGAAATAATATGCAAGCCTCTTGTCTAATTTGTATATATCACAGCATAGACAATGCAAGATGCATGACTACCAAAACATTAACAAATAGAATTCTGAAAGCAGATTTGTCTTTTGGAAAGTAGCACGGCACATAAATACTTCAGATTGATTTTATTTATATATATATATATATATATATATATATATATATATATATATATTGATTTTATATATATATATATATACATATATGTATATATATGTGTATCATATATATACGGTATGTACGGTATATATATATATATATATATATATATATATATATAAAATGTATAGACATATACTGTGTATATATTTACATTTATATGCATCAAAGTATATATATATATATATATATATATATATATATATATATTATGTGTATAATATGTGTCATATCTTACTAGGAGTCGGTGATGCAGTTATAAACAAGGTTTTTTTATATATATATATATATATATATATATATATTCATTCTATTCAATTTGATAATTTTCTTATATATTTAAAAGAAGCTGTACATTGAAGACAAATCCTAAACATATTGGGTCATCCAGACATAGAGGGGGCCCCACAGATGTTCTCCCTTTCCCAGTTTCCCTCCCTTTTTCCTTCCCCCTCTTCCCAGTTTCCCCAATAAAAATTTCACTTCTCTCCTCAACCCTATACTCCTCTTCCTATCCTTACTCCCTTTCCCATTTTTATAGTACTTAAATGGTAAGATTATAGAACATAAGAATGATTAATGCAATGACAATACAACTCCTTCAAATTTGTACTTCCCCACAAATTTTCAAAATAAAAAAAATATTTTAAACATAGAGGGGGCCCCACGTCACACGACCTTCTACAAACAGGAATGGAGACCCACTTTTTAGCTTTGCTTCTGCTCTAATGGACCTGACCAAGAATTATATATAGACAGCAGAGGAAGCCAGACTGGGAAGCCTCGGCTTATGCTTTGTTATTGATGGGGTTACAGAAGCTGGACCAGCAGCTGATTTTTTTCTTGGTGAGCAGCTTATCTGCCATGAAAGCAAATATGAGAGATGTCAAAATCCAACATGCCCTATCATTATTTCCCCTAACGTCTTTCACAGAGGGAGAGTGGGGAACCCTCAGTGCATTAACTGGCAGGATGGTCCAGCTGAAATGCTTATGTAATGTGGATGGGCACATTAAGAGGACGTCCTAGGAATTATTACATACCAATGCTGGGTTGACATGGCATTTCACCCTACGTTCAGTGGCTGTGTTGGGGCTTATGTCCAAACCCTCATAAAACGGGATTCAGATGAGGCTATTGATTAATGATGCAGACGGAGTCAGTGTGCTCTGTCATACATAATTATCCTCTGTATATGCTCATTGGAGGTGGGCATCAAAATACATTCAACTATATTTTGCTCTCCACTCCAATAGGATTATACCAAAAATGATGCCTGGCAGAGCACACTGACTCCGTCTACATCATTATAGTCAGTGGCCACATTGGCACATATGCTGAATCCTTTTTTGTGTTCGGGATAACTGACAGAGCCACTAACCGTAGGAGAGAATGCTGTGTGGACTCGGCCTTATCAATTAATTGCAGTATTCTGGAGACTGCTAATGAAAATGAACCATTGAATGGCTTCACAGGCATGTGACATGGGTGTCAGTCACTGCGACTAAATGAAACAGATTTATTAGATAGAAGTTTGCCTTACAAAAGGGTAAAAGCACGACAAGTCACAACTTGCTAAGCTTATGCTTTTTTAATCTCTTTGTATTAGTATAATAAATCTTATGACATATTTTACACTGTGCTTAAATCAATGCCAATTTTTAGTAAACACAGTATTATTAGATACCTAAAATTGTGCGAGTTCCTAGACACATCGTCCTATCTCTTCTAGCCATCCATCCTTTCCTCTCTAATCACCATTTATGTAAGATCACGACCCCATGTCTGTGAAAAGAAGACAGCGCACAGACAGTATTTCTTCCAGAGAAAATCAAAGCTCAATATGTTTGACTTTATATGAAACCATGAATTTCTATAGACAGGACATGTCTCTCAGACTCCCTCAGACTCTGCAGACAAGGTAGATAAAGTAGGGGACACGGAGGGAAGAGGGCCGCTGTGCAAGAACCATAAAGGGGCTCTGTTCAGTCCAAAAATTTATCAAAAATGCACAATTCCACCTACTTTGCAGATAGAAATGGGCCCCCTTATCATTCGGGCCCCTATGCAGCTGCACATGTTGCACCAATGGTATGTCCGCCCCTGAGGTAAACTATAGTCACAGATCACAGATATGCCATAGAGGATATAATCTACACAGCAGAGGAGGAGACACAATAACCAACAGTTTCTGACTTGCAGGCTACTTTTATGTTGTAACAAAATCCACTGTAATAAAATAAATAAATATATATATATAGACGAGAAATACCTGCAAAAAGAAACACTGCCCTCATTTCACATAAATCAACGCAGACACAAATGTAGATGAGACGTGATTTTCCTCTCAGCACTTTAGTACAGTATTTCCTTTCCCAGTCCTGCTATTTCTATGACAGTTAATCTGTCTTTCATGGCTGGGTAAAGTTATGGCACTGTAAACATGTCTCAGTCAAGAAATCACTGGAGGATTACAGCAAGTAGAGATAAGCAAGCTCCCTAATTGTTTGCTTTGTTAATGGATTTACAACTATGTGGTTCATATATCTTTGTTGTAGTCCCCTCTGACCATAATGGAGATGCTCAGGGTGATATTAAAGCATTTCATGAAAGTTACATTAAAGTTTAGTTACCTTTGAATACATTTTTCTTAAATGTATGTAAAGCGGGTGAAATAAGTATTGAACACGTCACCAAGTTTCTAAGTAAATTTCTCACTGGATGTTGGTAACAACCCATCCAATCCACAAAGGCAAAGAAATCAAACCATAGATGTCCATAAATTTAGTCTCCAGGAAAGGAGACAAACTCTAGCGCAGCGCCACCTATTGGAAGTAGCGATCCTAAAAGTCAAATGTGGATTTTTAACAATCCTTTGCATATGACCTAGGATATATAAGCCAGATCAGAATCCCCGAAACACCGTGTCTGCAAATTGGGATTCTGATCTGGCTTATATATCCTAGGTTATATGCAATGGATTGTTAAAAATCCACATTTGACTTTTAGGATCGCTACTTCCAATAGGTGGCGCTGCGCTAGAATTTGTCTCCTTTCCTGGAGAGACAATTTCAATATTCCCCAGAGGGGCATGGCAGCTATAAGTCCCCTTACTTTACTGGCAGCCAGACTGGCTTGCAAAGTCTCCTTAAGGAGAATAGTGTTCCCCCGTGGTCCCCACAAACTTCTCATGAGCCAGATCAGACACCCCATACTTTGCACTGACGAGGGGCAAGCACCCCGAAACACCGTGTCTGCAAATTGGGATTCTGATCTGGCTTATATTTCCTAGGTCATATGCAAAGGATTGTTAAAAATCCACATTTGACTTTTAGGATCGCTACTTCCAATAGGTGGCGCTGCGCTTGAGTTTGTCTCCTTTCCTGGAGAGACAATTTGCATAAATTTAGTGTGGTTATCATGAGAAATAATACAGGGGAAAAGTATTGAACAAGTTTACTGAAATAATTAATAATACTTTGCACACAACTCTTTACTGGTGATGACAGCTTCAAGATACCGGCTGTATGGAGACAGTAGTGGCATGCATTGCTCACCTGTGGTTTTGGACCATTCCTCGACACAAACACTCTTCACATCCTGAAGGTTCTGTCGGTTCTTTCTATGAACTCTGAGCTTTAATTCCTTACATAACATTTCTGTTGGACTGAGGTCAGGTGATTGCTAAGCCATTCTAGCAGCTTTATTTTCTTTCTCTGAAACCAATTGAGAGTTTCCTTGGCTGTGTGCTTGGGATCATTGACTTGCTCATTTCATCTTCATCATCCTGCTAGATGGTAGCAGTTTTTTTAATCAAGAATGTCTCAGTACATTTGTCCAGTAATCCTTCTTAAAAAATAAATAAAGTAAAATAAATGTTTGCCAGTGCCGTATATTGAAAAATAGCCTCAGTCCATGATGTTCCCACCTCCAAGCTTCACTGTTGATATGTTGTTTTTAGGCTAATATTCAGTACATTAGGGCATGTAAAGACTTCAGTTTTGGTCTCATCTGACCAGACTGTATTCTCCCAGTATTTCAAAGATTTGTCTAAATGTTGTCATGCAAGGTTTAAACGTGCTTCAACATGCTTTTTGTTCTGCAATGGAGTCTTGCGTGGTGAGCTGGCTAACATGCCATGGAGGTTGAGTGCATTACTTATTGTTTTCTTTGAAACAATTGTACCTGCTGATTGCAGGAATTTATGTAGTTCTCCAAAGTTGGTCCTTGGCTTAACGACAACTCTAATGACAATTCTTTTCACTCTTCTATCTGAAATTTTGTATAGAGTACCTGGTCAAGGCCAGTTTAAGGTAAAATTAATTTTCTCCACTTCCAGATTGTGGCCCCGAAAGTGCTCACTAGAACCTTCAGGAGTTTAGAAATTCTGCAATCAATGCCATCAGTATGTTTTGCAACAATAAGGTTGCAAAGGCCTTGAGACAGCTCACTGGTTTTATCCATTATGAGATGTTTTTTGTGTGACAACTTGGTAACGAGACACCTTTTTATAGGCCAACAGCTGAACCAGTTGATATTATTTTTCAGTAAGTTTGCAGGATTGCTTTCTAATTACTGATAGATTTCAGCTGGTGTCATGACTTTCCATTTCAATGGCTTTTTTCACCTCTGTTTCAGCATGTGTTGAATACTTTTTTTCCAGGGAAATTTCTCACTATAACACATAATTTATGGACATCTATGGTTTGATTTTTTTAGTCTGTGTGGCATGTATGGGTTGTTACTGATATCAGATGAGAGTTTCATACCAATAGCACATTTAGAAATATATTAGTTAGAAAATTGGTAACGTTTTTAATACTTATTTCACCCGCTGTATTTGGGCGCTAAAAATAATTATTGCAATTTCTCTTTGTTCCTATTGCACATCATCCAACTTTATTGTGGCCTATAAACATAAATGGTCTGAGAGGAGCTCAGGAAAAGATACAAAAGTTACAAACACTACCATCAGATTGTCAGACCAAGACCACTGATATCTCAATTAAATCAATTTGCATCTAGCAATAGACAGTGTAACATACGCGGCAAATGGTGACTTTTTTTAATGAAACCGAATTCAAAAAATTATTTTTAGCGCTAAATACATGCATTTATGTAAAATAGTCATCAAAGGAGAACAACCACTTAAAGTAATGTTGAGTAAATCTTATCGACCCCTATTTTATTTTTACTAGTGCTGAGCATTTTATCTTATGTTTCCAAAAAAACCCTCATGATTCTGCTCTAATAAGTGGTATTAAATGGGTGCTATTTACCAACTTGCTGAAGAGTGTAATTTTCAACTAAAGTGACAACCATCCAGACATTTGCTCTCATTGCACGGGTGTTACAACCGTCTCAAAGAGACAATAGCCTTGTTTCCAACAGCAACCAGACATAAACAGTATTTCATTTTATTCGTGCAGCTTGATAAGAGAAGGGACTAAGTAATCGAGATGGAGAAGATTCAGAGATGGGCAACCAGGACTAGTGAATTACAGTGTTAGAACAGCTAGTAATTAAAATGGTACAATACTGTAAATCAGCTGTTAAGAAAGAATACAGCAAACATCTGCAAGGAAGTGATTCTTCTGCTTTTTTAATATACAGTAGGTTCTACAACAGCCATCAACCATTGTTGAGGAGTCAGGTAGAAGCGGTGGAGTGTGAGCCCCAGGAATACTGGGGAGTGCCAGGCCCAAGAATACAGTGAATTAGTGGTTATATGGGTTAGAGGGTCAGCACTTATGGGTTTTTAGAGAAAAGAAGGCTTAGTGATGACCTAAGTTTTCATGCATAAAATGTAATATCAATATAAAGATTAGTATAAAAATGGGTGGTCATTCTGCTTGAGCAGCTGGGGTGGCTGTTCAAAGGTCCATGGGGCAGTGGAACCTAATTGATCAATAATTGAGTTCAACTATACAGTATACTGTCCCAAAGCAATCATGGTTCACCAATCTTTCTTCTGGTGTGTTCTGTAATCTCTCACCTCAGGAGATTTCTGCAGGGGTTTTCCGTCATCTCTATCCTTCTAAGACACACGACAGGAGTGGATGCCTCCTTCCGGGAACTGACTGTGCTCCGTAGAGGGTTTTATATATTAAATTACACAGGTATGCAAAATTTGGGTTTATGACATTTTTTCTTATGCTTTGATTTAAAAAACAAAACAAAAAACCCCAAACTTTTCTGTTCGTAACTATCACATATGGATTTTGCACAAATCACATTTGAAATTTCATACAAGCTAGATGAGCAAGAAAAATCTTTATTGTAGTCAAAAAATGTACATAAAACTATATATAAAAAAATATTAACATTCATGCTGCAACTTTATTGGAAATTAATTCTTGCACTTTCTCCTTTTTTCTTAAAAAGCTTTCAGATTGCCAGACATTGGCCTTCCTTGATCCTCGTAGTAAAGTTTCTTGAGAATAAAGTAAAAATCCTCATAGCTTTCCTTAAAGTGCACAGAATGCCCTATAGGCATTGAAGCATTCTTGCTGCCATTGTGCGGTAACAGCTTTCAGACTGTTTTTAGATCAATCAATAAGAATCTCCACTCGCTCACATTGTACTCAATGTAAATTTTTTCCATGATCCCAGGAACATCACTGCAATACCCTATAGCACCGTCTTGAGAAAAGTATGGAAGGAATTTCTTTTCTCTGCTCCTGTACCATAAAAAACAGGGACCAGGAGCGAGCAGGTTCTTTTCCTTTAGTGTACATTCTAAAAGATCTGACTAAATTTAATTTGAGCTGTGACAAAAGCTACAGCACATTGGATCTATGGAGTCAGTGCTTGTGAAAAAACTGTATGTGATGTAATCTTTTCAATATTTTTACTAAATTCACTAATCAAAAGTATATAAAAGTCTCCTCTTCCTCTTCAAGCAATATTACCCTTACATATCTTGGTTATTTACTTTTTCTTCCAGCTGGTCTTACCCAAAACTTAAATTCAGGACTTGTAGCATTGAAGGCAGACCATGTACATACGCTACGCACAAAAAGTTAGGGATATTTCACTTTCAAGGAGACTTTCAGGGTGATCCTAAAATGCACTCTAGCCTTTTCACATGAACGTAATGTGACCTTCACTAAACCTTTTATTGCCCATATCCAACTGTTCTGTGTTTTAGTACTTTTTGCATAACTTGCTGTTCTTTAGAATTCAAATTAGTTAAATTAAAATTGGTATGTAAACAGTCCTCCTCATCATGCTGCTCAAATTTTGACATCATGAGAACAAGACGCCACCTAACAATTGATCAACAGTATCTCGCCATTACATGGCTTCAAGCAGGATGTTCTCAGACAGATGTGGCTACTGAGCTTAGAGTGTCACAGAGTGTCATCAGCAGGTTACAACAGAGATACAGAGAGACTGGAAGTGTCACAGAAAGGCATAGAAGTGGACATTTTTTGGCCACATCCAACACTGATGACCGCTTCATTGTGAACAATGCCCTTCGGAACCGATTGATGAATGCCACACAACTCCAGGCACATTTAAGAAAGGTGAAATGCACCCAAGTGTTACATTAGAGCATTAAAAACAATTTACATCAGTATGGTCTTTGTGCTAGACAACCTGCAAGGAAACCTGGCCACAATACCTGGCACAGGAGTAATTGTCCTGCTGGACGAGGGTCCAGTGGACCTCATTGATGTTCACTGATGAAAGTCGATTCATACTGAGCTGAAAGGATTTCTTTGCACTCCTCCATATTATAAACCATTGTAAGCGAGCTCTTAAGGCAATCTGTCACCAGGGTTTTGCCACCTAATCTGAGAGTGGCATAACGTTTCATGACAGTCACAAATAACTAAACTAATGCAAGGTAATGGCAAACTCGAATAATTTTCCTACGGGCCATCCGAGGATGTCTGGTGGAGCTCTAAAAATGCTCAAATGGATGAAAAAGTGCTGAAATTTAATGGGAACAGCATGGGTAAGCGCCTGGATGCATCTCTTAAACACAGGTCACTTCTGGGAACAATGTTGTCAGATTATTACACCACTTAGATGTGCGGTCTCCTTCCTATTTGTGATAACCAGCGCAGGTAAAGTAGAAAGCTGTGGGCTGCAGCCTACAGCTGTGGGCTTCATCTTGGCTGGTAATCAAAAACAGAGACTACTCAAGAATATCTAATTTTTTTAATTATTTGGGCTCCTGCTCATTTTTGATAACCAGCTGGGGACTGGTATTCTCAGGCTGGAAAGATACATAGTTATTGGGGCCCACCAGCCTATAAATAGCAACCTCCAGCTGCTCAACAATTGGCGTATCCATTAGATGCGACAGTTGCGGTGCTTTACCTGGCTCATCCCGATTGCCCTGGTGCGTTGGCAGTCAGGGTAATATATGGGGTTGATCTCAGCAGTGATTCATCAAAAATCCAGGTCACTGTAGGATTGCTGGACACGGAGGCACAGAAGTCCTGAGTCCGGCTGTCAGATTACCGGAGTTCAAACTCCAGTGAGACGCCATAAATGCAAAAGTAATGGACAATATCTATAATTCTGCAGCACTTTAAAGATATCATAACTGTCCCCATAGGGGATCATAATCTAAATCCCCTATCAGTATGTCTTTGGAGTGTAAGAGAAAGTAAAAGAGCCATGAGGAAATCCACACAAACACAGGGAGAACATACAAAGTCCTTGGTGGGATTTGAACCTAGTGCACCAGAGCTGCAAAGCAACGGGGCTAGACACTGAGCCGCCATGCTGCTTGCTATATAAGAGGAGAACAATTCCTTCCCATCTCTACATATTACAAGTGCACTATTTCCTTGGTTCAGCATCCCATCACAGAATCTAGTACCAATAATCTGTAATACTTAACAAGAAATCTTTTTTGGGAATTGATAATTACAACATCATGTGGCAGTGTTCCATAATCTCACTGCTTTTACAGTAAAGATCTCTGTACTGTCCATCCATTGTGTTTGCACATTGTAATAAGATCGCTCCTGAGCATTCTTTTTTCCAAAATTAATAAACTCATAAATCGTTACATGCAACCAACCCATTCTCTTAATAACCTTGTTGTTTCTTCTTTGCACCCACTTTAGTTCAGCCATATCTTTGATTTACACCTGAGCTCAATATCGTATCTGTTTTGTATGGTCTCTAAAGGGGAAGTTATCATCTGAAAATGACTTATTGTTTAAATCAGGTTTCTGCATTAGATCTATTTAAGAATTTTTGACAATATTTTTTTAATAACACAAACTGCAATTTTCACATTTGCTACTGGAGCTATTGAAGACTTTCTGTCCTCAATAATTTTTTAGGAAGTCTTCTTACCAGCAGAGACAGAATTACAATGATAGGCAACACTACTATACACAGCTGATAACACTGGATCCACCAATCACTATACGTGACACCACATCTGACCCCGAACCCCTCCCTTCACAAGCTCATTAGACACTTCGATACAAAAGATAGGGTCTCTTTATTGTGGTTAGTGTTCTTCTGTGTTTTCCTAAAGAAACGGGAAATTAGAGTGTAAAAAAAGCTGCAGGGACCAGTGTGAAAATTGCAAGATTTTTATTTTTTAATTTTGTGCTATGGAAAAGAAAAAAAAATTCAAAAACTAAATGAATAAAAAGGGTTATTCTCAAAATTGCCGTGTTGATTTATAATGTTTTTTGAGTTATGCAACTTATTTTTAAATCTCCCCATATTTTGCACATATTACCCCAGGTCCGTAATGCCTATGTGAAGCCCCGAGAACGCTGTGTCGGTGCATTACCTTCAGGGACTCCACTGGCTCAGTCTGGTCACAGGTAGGAAACCTTCTTGTAGGATTGTCGTGACGCCACTCTCAGAATTGCGGTCAGTGGGGACCGCCACTGCAGGTTAAGGGACGCCTGGGGCTGATGGTGGGTGCAGTTAGTTGTAATAGCCTCCTGAGAGTGAGGCAAGCCCCAGGGCCCTGTGTAGGTGTGTAGAACCACAAGGCGCAGAATAACTCCACACAAGCAGGATGTCTTTCAGGGGTTTTACTCACAGTTGATGGCAGGGTGAGTAACCCGGGCGTAGCTGGGATGAACCAGGCTGGAACCAGGTATCCTTCAGGCTGACTGATGATGGTGACTACCGACTCGCCTTCCTTAGCCCTTGGTGGTTTGGGGTAACCCCGACTTTTAGTCCCTATGGGGGTCACCCAGGGAAGTTGCTGAAGCCTCTCTCCCCTTCGTTTGGTTGCCGTTTGCTTGTCGCCTGGACCAGATCACTCCAGCTGCTTGCCTCCTGTGAACTATGGGCCCTAACTGTGGCTACGTGGCTGCGGCTTTTGGGTGTTGTGGTGTGGGCTTTGAGGGCCCCACACCGGCAGGTTTAGCAAGGAAAGGTAGATCTATCCCCGCTCCGGGATCTGCCGCCCGTTTGGGCCTGGTACTCTCTAGCAGTCTCCTTACTTCCCACTCCGTTGCTCTCTCTCTAGCTGAAGATGGATTTCGGGTAGCACTCCTAGTTGACCGTTCTCCCCCGTCGGTAGCCACTGCGCGGACGCTGTCAGACTACAGCAGCCCAGGGGAAGGGGTCAGCTCTCCTCGGAGCTCCCTGGACTCTGCTCTGAACCGGCTCACATCTGGGACCTTCACTGCTGCTCCTGTCTGAGCTTCACTTTCCTGCTCCTCACTCCTCCACACTCTGCTGCAGACTCTAGACTGTTTACTCCTCCTTCTCTTTTCCCTTTTGTGCCTGCCTACGCCACCTAGCAACCAGACTCTCTTACCACACCCCTTGAGAGGAGATGGAGGCTTTTGGCCCCCTCCACTATTCCAGTGAAGGTGAAGGCTTTTCCCCCTCCTGGGATCCCCAGGGGTCCTCTCATGGGTACATGTGTGAGACCTGATCACTATGCGCCTGTGTTCCACACCCCAGTCAGCCTTCTGGATTACCTGTGTTGTACTGTCCCCAGCATGGGTGCAGTACTCAGTGGTGCCTGACCAGGTCAGGGGCGCCACATTCCCCCTTAGTTATCACCAGCACGTCCTCGGGCTGCAAGACAACATTTTAAAAAAAATGCATAAAACATTAAAACATGTAAAACATTTAAAAGCACCAGGTACCATACATCACCACCCTCCACCCACAAGTCCGTTAACCCACCCAAACCCTTTCAGGAGGTAGGTCACCGGTCCTTTTGGTAACCAGATCTGGGCCATCTACTTCCCCAGACCTTTCCTCCAATCTGCCTCTCCCGTTGGCCGCGCCTTCAGCCACTTCTGGCAGGATGTAGAGGCGGCTTTCATGGGCTGGTGGTTTCAGGGTATACCTGGCTTGGTGGATCCGCGCCTTCAGCCTCTTCTGGCAGGATGTAGAGGCGGCCTCCACAGTTGGTGCTGACCAGGTACCCTCTTTGTGGTGGAGAGCCAGGCCCCATAAACAGGCATGCTCTCTGGTCGCAAGCGAGCCAAGGCCCTATATACGGACGGGCTCCTCCTGGTTGCAGACGAGCCAAGCCCCTAAACAGGCTGACTCTGGTGGTGGTGGTGCCCTCTGGTGTAACTATTTACACTGCGAGAGTTTGTGGCTATAGCCAGTTCATAGCCTTAAGGTTCATTTCTCACATTAGTTTATGTGGGCACATACTTAAACGTAAACGTTGCAAAACTTCCAACTTTTCAAAACTTTAACTTGCTGTATGCTTTACTTTATGCAGATTCCTCTACTCTTCCATACCAGGGCTTGGGCCTGTAGGGCTGCGGCACCTGTTGGTTTCTTGATCTCTTTCTTCGTCTGTGGGTTCGTTGTATTTTCTTTCTTCTTCAGTGTCTCTGTCTTCATCTTCTGTTGTGACTGCAGGGCTTCTGCAAGGACTTCTAGAACATGGTGCAACATCTAGGGCATACCAGCCTCTTTCTCCCTGATGCATAGTGAACTCCACTGAGTCTCCTATCTTCAAATTTCTTCCAGGGTGTCCTCTGGGCAAATGGGCTCTCACATCCCTTCGATTGACAAAAATCCCTTCCTTCACACCAGGTGATACTATAAAGCCGTATCCTGATTTGAGGCTGAAATCTTCGACAACTCCTCGACGCAGGGGTCCTCTGATCTGTGCTTTGGCTCTTCTCAGGAACCGTTTTTCTTGTAGGTCTCTGGCCGTGACTTCTCTCTGCTCTGGGGATGGCGGTGCAGGGAAAGACTGGGTTCTACTGCGGCGCTGTGTCTTGCGGGCTGGATTCTGCGAGGTACAGCTTACAAGCTCCCAGGTGAGGCTTTTGGGCAGATCTTCTTCAGCAGAGGGTATCGGGTCTTCTTCGTCCCAGCGGGAGTATGGCAACATCTCTGGCTCGGGGTATGAATCCACTGCTGATGGCTCCGGAGTCAGCTCCTCAGCCTTCTGGCCTCCCCTCCCCCTTAGTTCTTCGGGACACTCCTGTCGTGGCAGTGCTGGGGATGGACTTTCATCAGCAGGCCCGGGCGGGGGACTCTTTGGCGTGGTTGTTGCAGGAGTCTTCCTGTGGGTGTGCGGGGGGAGCAGATACCGGTCCACCATCTCCTGTGGGAACTGGGCCTCTAGGTCAGCCTTCAGCTTCCAGTATTCGGGGTCCTCTCCCAGCAGGGACTTCCTAGCAGGGACTTCCTTGGACTGGGGAGCGGTGTCTGCTCTGGCCTTGCAGGCCGGGGTAAACGATTGTACAGTCTTGTCTTTGTGGGCCGCGCCCTGCATGGCGGCGGCCTGGTTCGGCGTCACACCTGCGGCGTGGAGGAGGGTCGCGGCTGCGGAGGGATCTTGGCGGGCCGGGCTGGGCGCTTCTGCGGCCTGGTTCAGCGTCGCCGCGCCGGGCACCTCTTCAGGGACCGCGGGCGTGGCAGCAGGGATCGGGGCACTCGCGCTGGCAGGGGCAACACTGGACTCACCCATCGTTGGCAGCATCGGGGTCTGAGTCGTCACCGTCCGGTCTGGCACTCGGCGCGCGGCTCTCCCCTCATAGGCCTGAACCGCCGCGGTCATTTCCAGAAACTCCGCACGTCCCTCTCTGATCTGCCTTCCGACCCTGGCCTCCAGTTGATCGCAGAACTCGGCAAGCTCCCGACACCACCAGGCAGTGGAGCCTGGCTCTGGGTCTCTGTGTTCAGACGCCATCTCCTCTAGCAGCAGACTTCTGGCTCCCTTTCTGTCCCGACGTCTCTGAACGCTTCCGCTCTCTTCACTGGCGAGGTCAGGACTCTGCAGGGGATCTCTGGGTAGCCACACCCCTTCGTGGGCGGTAACTTCTCCCAGCGCGGGCTGCTGTTGTTTTTCAGCGCGCTTTTCATGGTGGCAATATGGCGGCGCTTCCAATTTTTCAAGCGGACCGCCCAGGCACATGGTCACCTGTCTGGACAGGTCTAGTCCTTATCCTGTTCGTGACGCCAGATGTGAAGCCCCGAGAACGCTGTGTCGGTGCATTACCTTCAGGGACTCCACTGGCTCAGTCTGGTCACAGGTAGGAAACCTTCTTGTAGGATTGTCGTGACGCCACTCTCAGAATTGCGGTCAGTGGGGACCGCCACTGCAGGTTAAGGGACGCCTGGGGCTGATGGTGGGTGCAGTTAGTTGTAATAGCCTCCTGAGAGTGAGGCAAGCCCCAGGGCCCTGTGTAGGTGTGTAGAACCACAAGGCGCAGAATAACTCCACACAAGCAGGATGTCTTTCAGGGGTTTTACTCACAGTTGATAGCAGGGTGAGTAACCCGGGCGTAGCTGGGATGAACCAGGCTGGAACCAGGTATCCTTCAGGCTGACTGATGATGGTGACTACCGACTCGCCTTCCTTAGCCCTTGGTGGTTTGGGGTAACCCCGACTTTTAGTCCCTATGGGGGTCACCCAGGGAAGTTGCTGAAGCCTCTCTCCCCTTCGTTTGGTTGCCGTTTGCTTGTCGCCTGGACCAGATCACTCCAGCTGCTTGCCTCCTGTGAACTATGGGCCCTAACTGTGGCTACGTGGCTGCGGCTTTTGGGTGTTGTGGTGTGGGCTTTGAGGGCCCCACACCGGCAGGTTTAGCAAGGAAAGGTAGATCTATCCCCGCTCCGGGATCTGCCGCCCGTTTGGGCCTGGTACTCTCTAGCAGTCTCCTTACTTCCCACTCCGTTGCTCTCTCTCTAGCTGAAGATGGATTTCGGGTAGCACTCCTAGTTGACCGTTCTCCCCCGTCGGTAGCCACTGCGCGGACGCTGTCAGACTACAGCAGCCCAGGGGAAGGGGTCAGCTCTCCTCGGAGCTCCCTGGACTCTGCTCTGAACCGGCTCACATCTGGGACCTTCACTGCTGCTCCTGTCTGAGCTTCACTTTCCTGCTCCTCACTCCTCCACACTCTGCTGCAGACTCTAGACTGTTTACTCCTCCTTCTCTTTTCCCTTTTGTGCCTGCCTACGCCACCTAGCAACCAGACTCTCTTACCACACCCCTTGAGAGGA
The DNA here is from genome assembly GCF_048569485.1 of Anomaloglossus baeobatrachus. NCBI lineage: Eukaryota > Metazoa > Chordata > Amphibia > Anura > Aromobatidae > Anomaloglossus > Anomaloglossus baeobatrachus. The sequence continues at coordinate 131,634,023 of NC_134356.1, forward strand.
GATGGAGGCTTTTGGCCCCCTCCACTATTCCAGTGAAGGTGAAGGCTTTTCCCCCTCCTGGGATCCCCAGGGGTCCTCTCATGGGTACATGTGTGAGACCTGATCACTATGCGCCTGTGTTCCACACCCCAGTCAGCCTTCTGGATTACCTGTGTTGTACTGTCCCCAGCATGGGTGCAGTACTCAGTGGTGCCTGACCAGGTCAGGGGCGCCACACCTACACTATTAACATAGTGGTTATTCTATCATTAGAATGCTCTCAATCTGTGTACTGTGTAGTCCTGTACAGCAGTCTGTCAGATTTTACCTATTTCTATCTATATCAATATTGCTGTATGTGTGGTTGTACGTAATTACTGTTAGCTAGTTTGCAGCAAAGTTCAACTGATCTGCGCACTGCCTGCACAACAGAGCTTGTATTAATTAGGCATAGCAGATCTGAGACACAAGCAGGGCTGAGCTGTGTTTGATGCCTACTGCTGACAGGTCAGTAATATGAAGCTGAAAATGTTGCTCTGTTGATACATATGGTAGCTGATGATATTCTGCCATATGCATCAACAGAACAGCATTTGCAGTTTCAGATAAGTGATCTGTCAGTAGAAGGCATCAGACACAGCCCAAGTCTCCTTGTGTCTCAGCTCTGCATTACCTTGTTATTACAAGCTCCATTTGTAATGGATCACTTGTGGCGAGTTTTATTTCATGGTCAAAATGCACCTGGTTAAGGAGTCCCTGAGAGTGTGTCATGAGGGTTTGTTGTCTGCCTTTATTTGGGTGACAAATGTGTATATGATACAGGGACTTTACCAGAAGTCAAAGAATCACAGAGACCAGAGTCCAATGTAAAACCATGAACATCCTTACTGGAATTATTTACATAGAACCGTAGCAAATCATAGCATGCACAATTATTTTTGTTCAAATCTTCTGACATACAGAGGATCTCTCTTTATGCATATCAGATACGGCATTGTGATGGTATAAATATACTTCACTGGTACTTCTCTAGCTTTCCAGCACTTACCTTCCCTTTTCTATCCACCATTTTAGGCATACCCTTTTGTCCCCTCATGGTCAGAATAGAAACTATCTTCCATGACAGGCTAACACAGTGCCCTTGTAGCCCACTCATATGATCATGTTTCCCTGAAAATAAGACAGGGGCTATATTCTTTTCTGCTTTGAAAAATGTGCTATGGCTTATTTTTTTTTTTTTGGGGGGGGGGGGGGGGGGTCTTATATTTGCCTGCTGTATTAGAGGTCCAAGGATTGCACAAAAATCCTCTCTATTCCTCCTGAGCTGACAGTAACAGCTGCATAGACATACAAGTTGTCCCTCTGAGATCAGGAGTGCTGGTTAATTAAGTAAATGCATATTCACCCTCTTCCTCGCCCAGAATCCCGTCCACCACTCTGATTTCTGCCGCATCGCAATCGTCGGTGGCTCTCCTGACTTGAGAGTAATAGCTGCCTAGACATACTAGTTTGTGTATGCAACTAGGGCTTATTTTTTTTTACCAGGACTTATATTTCAAGCCTAGTGCAAAAAGACTGAAAAATCCTGATAGGGCTTATTTACGAGGTAGGGCTAATTTTCGGGGAAACATAGTAGCTGCTGTGCCGCCCCTGCAGCGGATCAAACCGCTCGGATCCAGGGGTGATTCCTCGTGGCTCTAGGGTCTCCGGACCCAGGGGCTAAGGCCCACACTCAAATGGAAAGGGGGTATTTACAGGGAATTGGTATAGTTCATGATGCCACCCGTGGTGTACGGTAATTGGCAGTACCGCCGCTGCCGTTGGGAGTACCTTGGGTGATGGAGTGGGGCAGCAAGATGACGTTACCCTCCACGAGTAGGGGTAGGCCCCGGACTCTGGATGGTGATGCGGGGGTGCATTGCAGGGGTCAGTCGGGTACTCAATCAGCAATGAAGCAGACGCTGACAACAGGGTAAACCATGTCTCTGATTGCCGCTGTCTCCTGAGGGGAGCTCGTCCGGGTCCTGTCCCCTGCAGCACTGCCTGGTGGTCAGTAACCTGCCTCATGGCACCAATTTAGATTGTCTGTTGTGGCCCGGTAACTTGGAGCTTTCCGGGCCCCACTCCCCACTATGGCTAAGTGAAGGAGCCTGCTCTCAAGAGCTCATGCTTGGGATTTCAGTGGGCCACATGCAAGGAAAGCCCTATCCCCCTCGTTGCGCTAGTGCCCCGATCTCTGAGCTTCGTGGGAACAGTTCATAAAGGCCCTGTCCTCCGCAGGTTAATTGCCGGGTTGCCTGAAGCTTCTCTCCGACCTAGAGTCCGTGTACCCCGACGTGCCTTGGGTCCCGGACCAGTGATAGGACCAGGCTGCTGACCGTCCTCCTTGACGGGTACCAGGCACCTAGCCTCAATCCCCTGCGACCGGGGTTCTGACTCCTCTAGGTCCAGACCACCGTCTGTGACCTAGTCTGCTTCTCCCCTGGGAGCTACAACTCCCAGCTTCCTCAGAGCTCCTCACAGCTCGAGGGTTACTACTCGACTGAACTTGCTGACTTCCTCCCTCGCTGACTTCCCCCCTCCCACCTCCCTGTCTGACCCCTACGTGGACGGCCCTATTCCTGCTTAAGCAGCTCACTGGTTTGCCTGACAGGTGTGGTGCAAAGTGTATCCAGGATTTGTGAATGCTGGTGGAGGCAGTACTGCAGGTTAGTGTGGCGCCCTGGACAAGCCAAGGACCACAGAGAACAACACCTACACACCCCACACTCCCGGTCAGGCACACCAAAGTTAGACAAAAACCCTTGTTGCCTCCCTCCAGGGACTGATGTCCACACCAGGGGGGTGGCCCAGGCGGTTGGTCCCGCCCACCAAGGAGTTCACAGTCCTGGAGGCGGGAAAAGTAGGACAGATTAGTTTGGAGGAGAGTTGAGAAAGGAGGAAAGTGACAGTTAAGCAGCCTGAAGTTGGTCCGGGTGTGTGGCCTGGACGGATCAGCAAGGTTGGCAGACGGTGGTGAGCGTCTGCAGGAGTGGCCTATTGGAGCTAACCGTAAGGACTGTGGACGGGCGGTGGCCCGGCGGTACCGGACTGGTACGCAAAGAGAAGCCAGCACCATCCGGCAGGGGCTTACGGACCCCAGCAAGGCTAGGAGTCGCCGTGAATTTGCCAAATCCGTTAGCGAAGGTAACCTCCTGGGTTTCCCAGCAGCCAAGTCCCGTCAGAAGGCAACAGTCCAACCGAGAGAGGGAAACACAGTCACCGCCAAGGCTAAAGTTCCCAGGGCCAGAGCCTGCGGGCAAAAGGGGCTCCTTCAGCACCCATCCAAGCTGGGGAGCGGGTTACCGGTGGGAACCCATTGGAACCGTTACACTACATAGGTGCAGGGAAAGGCAGTCACCATCAACCTGCCGGGAGAAACAACACCGCAGCCGTCTGTGGGACCCGTCCATCCAGCCATGTGTTTTACCGAGAACTGTGTCCTCATCATTGGCTGAGTGAGTACCACTGTGCCGTGCGGCACAGCGCTGCCCCCGCGACCCTGCACCTCACCAGGCCCCGTAACCCACCTGCCATCCATCCCTACCCCATCACCAGGCCCCGGGACAACCAACCCCCCTACCCACGGAGGGGAGAACTAACATCAAAGCTGCTCCATGTCACCGCTCCCGGGATTCCCGTCCAGAGCAGCGGTGGTGTCACCAACTTCACCACAACCGTGGGTGGCATCACGGACAATAACCAAATCCCCACCATCAAGTCCCCTTTTCTCTCATGGGCGAGGAACGCCGCTCGAGTCCCTGGGATCCGGCCCACCGCTCGAGCCACCACCAAGCAGCAGCCGGACCTGAGCAGTGGGAGAGCGCAGCGTCCCCTCCTCCGCCAGCGACAACTTGGCGTCACGATCAGCATCCTACCGCTCTGCCGTCTGGTAGAGGTGCGCCTTGTAACTGCCGGAGGTGTCCGGCCGGAAAATTTGAGAAGCCGCCATCTTGGGCGCGAAAAATTCCTGCTCGAGCGTCCCCTCGAGTAGTGGAGGCGCGAAGGCCAAAACCCCGCCCCTGTAGAGGAGGAGCCGGAAAGAGACTAAGGGGGACTGATGGCATCTGGCCGCATGTAGCTCGCGGCTATATGAACAGGGACGCCGGGACCCCGTGATCCGCTGAGCCCTGCAAAGGATGTCTGCCCCACCCAGCTATGCGGAGGCTACCGAGCCGGTGACTGGAACAGCAGCGTGGCTGAGGGCCCGAACGGCAGGGATCTGCCGACACTACCGAAGTCAGATCTGCATACTGATGGAACAGTGGACCGCGGAGGTGGAGGAGGTAGCTGCAGTCGCCCGGGTGTATGGAATGGAAGCAATGATGGAGGAGCTGGTGAGTGACCCACGCCCCAGTGTCCCCGAGGGACCGGCCGTTGCGGCTGAGGGACCCGGTCTACCCCTGGCCCCCATACCGCCTCCGTCTTCCTTGCCCGTGCACCGTGCTGCGCCTGGTCCGTCTGACGTACACCCCTTCATGGCAGTGGCCGAGAGAGTGGCGAGCCCAGAGGCTGCGGCAGCTGGTGGCGACCCGCCTGGCGCAGGGACGGATGATAGCGACTCCGGACCGGAAACAGAGCCTGTTTCCGAGGAAGCCGAAGGGGTCGTTGCCCTGTGTGATATGGAGGCCACTTACATCCCCCGGAGTGGAAATAATGGGTACCGTGGGGCCCTCCCCCGTCGCGCCTGCTATGCGCTGGAGGGGCTGATTCCCGTGTTCCTCCACCCGGGGCCGGCTGAGGATGATGAAAGCGAGCAGTGAGCCGGCGGTCCTCCGCCTAAAAGTTGTCCCCCGTTGGGACCACCAGTGTTAAAAGTACCGTTTAAAGGAATGATAAGTGAATGATTAACCGAAGATTTACCTGATTGTCAGCCTGATTGAGACCGGTCGTTGCCGGCACCGTTGTCCCCGTGGGGACTGCTTACAAGTTTTGCATAAGGGACTCCTTATGGACAAGCCTGAGAACTAGCAAGGCAACCACGAACTTGTGGCTTGTAAATAATTATGTTTGTGGCTTTCACCATTGCCGCCTCCGGAGAGGCAGATTGGAGGAAGGGCCCGCAGTGGAGCAGGCTGGGGCCCAGCCACCACCGGAACCGGTGGCGATCCTCTGGGGGTTTCAGGGGTTCCCCATGGACGTGGGTCCCCTGAAAAGGACAGAACCCGCTCGGGTAACTTGTGCTGGACTGGGGTCAAGGGGTGCTGCCTGTTTGCTTAGGGGCAGCATCAGGGCCAGGTTTCTTGGGTGGGAGAGAGCGGAAGCCGTAACCGTTTTGCAACGTTTTAAGTAAGAGTACCTCACGATGTGGGAAGATGTTATTATAAATGTAACCTGTTTTACCGTTTTATCTTTTCCAGTTTGTGAAAATAAAACCGGTGATGGACGGGCAGCCCGCGGACGGTCTGCATTTTACTAAGGGGGAATGTGGCACCCTGGACAAGCCAGGGGCCACAGAGAACAACACCTACACACCCCACACTCCCGGTCAGGCACACCAAAGTCAAACAAAAACCCTTGTTGCCTCCCTCCAGGGGCTGATGTCCACACCAGGGGGGTGGGCCAGGCGGTTGGTCCCGCCCACCGAGGAGTTCACAGTCCTGGAAGCGGGAAAAGTAGGACAGATTAGTTTGGAGGAGAGTTGAGAAAGGAGGAAAGTGGCAGTTAAGCAGCCTGAAGTTGGTCCGGGTGTGTGGCCCGGACGGATCAGCAAGGTTGGCAGATGGTGGTGACCGTTTGCAGGAGTGGCCTATTGGAGCTAACCGTAAGGACCGTTGACGGGCGGTGGCCCGGCGGTACCGGACCGGTACGCAAAGAGAAGCCAGCACCATCCGGCAGGGGCTTACGGACCCCAGCAAGGCTAGGAGTCGCCGTGAATTTGCCAAATCCGTTAGCGAAGGTAACCTCCTGGGTTTCCCAGCAGCCAAGTCCCGTCAGAAGGCAACAGTCCAACCGAGAGAGGGAAACACAGTCACCGCCAAGGCTAAAGTTCCCAGGGCCAGAGCCTGCGGGCAAAAGGGGCTCCTTCAGCACCCATCCAAGCTGGGGAGCGGGATACCGGTGGGAACCCATTGGAACCGTTACACTACATAGGTGCAGGGAAAGGCAGTCACCATCAACCTGCCGGGAGAAACAACACCGCAGCCGTCTGTGGGACCCGTCCATCCAGCCGTGTGTTTTACCGAGAACTGTGTCCTCATCATTGGCTGAGTGAGTACCACCGTGCCGTGCGGCACAGCGCTGCCCCCGCGACCCTGCGCCTCACCAGGCCCTGAAACCCGCCTGCCATCCATCCCTACCCCATCACCGGGCCCCGGGACAACCAACCCCCCTACCCACGAAGGGGAGAACTAACATCAAAGCTGCTCCCTGTCACCGCTCCCGGGATCCCCGTCCAGAGCAGCGGTGGTGTCACCAACTTCACCACAACCGTGGGTGGCGTCACGGACAATAACCAAATCCCCACCATGAATTCCCCTTTTCACTCACGGGCGAGGAACGCCGCTCGAGTCCCCGGGATCCGGCCCACCGCTCGAGCCACCACCGAGCAGCAGCAGCAGCCGGACCCGAGCAGTGGGAGAGCGCAGCGTCCCCTCCTCCGCCTGCGACATTAGGTTCCCAGAACCTTGACGGTTTGAGTCCTGCACAGGAAGGGCAGGTTGTGCAGAACCCTGTGACGACCCGAATTGTCCGGGGCGTCCCAATGCCTTGGAGTATCGCACTTCCCACAACTTTAATTTGCTATGGCCATACTCACTGCAGTCGATAAATTCTCTATTCTCTATTATCTTTCAGTCTCTGCATACCAACGGTATATAAAACAGTTGTTAAATGATTAGTTGAATCTCGAACTTGCTATCCTTAATACTGCTGAATTAAACACACTTCACTTGTGGCCTTTCCTTAACTGCAGGCTTCCTACTCCTTCAGTAGTTTTAGACTATTCTGAATTACAAAACCACAAACATCACTAAAATCGGGAACTAACATCCCCAGTTCCCTCTAACTCCTCACTCCCTATGGCTATGTGCCCACGGGAGTTTGTACCTGCGGATATATCCGCAGGTACGTCCACAGGTTTCCCACAGCTGCTCGCCGGTAAACCTGCAGACATTCATGCAGCTTATCTGCGGAAGTCCCGGCCCTATCTCCATAGTGGAGAGCCGGGATTTCCGCAGGTAATTTCGCAGAAATAATTGACATGCAATGACGCGCGGCTGCGGGACATCCGCAGCATATTCCGCAGCTTCACGTATCCACAGCATGGACACAGCACTCCCCATGTCCCATAAGATAACATAGGGAGTATTTGCACATGCTGAAACCTGCGGATTTATCTGGAAAATCTAGAAAATCCGCAGATTTTCCGCAGATAAATCCGCAGGTTTAATCTCCCGTGGGCACATAGCCAATGGGTTAGACGATGTTAATCTTGTCACCTAGAGATAACCACAATACTGCCACTCACAGGGGGATTAGACACATAAAACAATAAGTCAATGCAATAAATATGCAAGAAGTCTTCATAGCGCCTTTTTGATGAATTCACCTTACGCATTGTGACGGTAGCGCAGAATAGAGAGCAGGACAGTTGAGCTCTGCTGGAAGCCAGCTAACAGAGCTATGATGTAAAAACACAAATGATGTAGATGGGAAAAGATAAAATGCAGCTGGCAGAGTTGTATACAGGGCCTATAATAAATGCACAGAAGACTAGAGTGAATTCTATATATTACATTAGTTTGATGATTTGCCAAATATCTGAGGTAGATGCAGCTGAGCTGAGCAAAGCATGTAAGAGCTGACACATCAGTCACCGGCTTTCAGCACAGATGTGACTCATCAACTTAGAGAAGTGGGACTTGTCAGGAGCACACAGGAGAGGCAGGAAGATCTGCAGCACTTAGTGAAAAATAAACCTATTGACGAAACAGTGTCACACTGGCGTGCCCGAGGCCCCAGGTAGCATTAGGTAGAATAGGTAGAATTAATTCTCGAGGACCACTGTACTGGTAGTGTACATGAAAATATGACATGTTCATATTTAAGCAACATGGACATGAGAATTTTGTCATGCAATGCAATGTGCAGAACAGAACTGTATTGTAGAGTATAAAACAGACAATTAATGAAAAAAAAGAGTGAATCCATCCTCATTTTGTGATGTACATTCACTTTTCAATGCCATATTATCTAGAATACTTCAAGATCCCAAGGCCACAATTAGCTGCGGCATCCGAGGGTTAAACAGCCAGGATTATAGATACATCTGATCCTAGCTATTATGACGCCCTGGACTAGCCAGGTAGTCACAGACATAACACCATACACACCCCCTTCCCTAGACAGTTATACCAGTCAAACAAAAACCCTTGTTGCCGCCCTCCAGGGTCTGATGTCCACACCAGGTGGGGCGGAGCCAGGCGGTTGGCCCGATCCACCGAGGAGTTCACAGGTCTGGAGGCGGAAAAATAGAGAGATTCGTGTAGACAGTGAAAGTGAGTGGACACAAAACTGTCGGTGTCTGGGTAGGGGCCCAGACACAAACAGCAAGGTTGGCAGACGGTGGTGACCGTCTGCAGGAGTTAGTGAAACTCTGCAGAGCCGTAGGACCGGGGTCGGGCGTTGGCCCGCCGGTACCGAATCGGGGAGCGGAGTGAAGCTAAGCTAAGCACACAGATAGGGCCATCAGACCCCGACCAGGCTTGGCAATAGTCAAATCAGAGTCTGACAGGAACCCCAGGGGTTTCCCAACAACCAAGACCCGACAGAAGGCAACAGTCCACACAGAGAGGACATACAGCCACCGCCATAGGCTAGAGATCCAAGGGCCAGCGCCTGCGGGCAAAACGGGCTCCTACGGCACCTATACGCCGGGGAGCGGACTACCGGTGGGCAACCACAGGAGTCAGAACATTCTAACAGGTGCAGGGAAAGACAGCCACCATCAGCCATCTGGGGAGAGCACAACACTGCAGCCGGCTGCGGGACCCGTCCATCCAACAGTTTGGTTTACCAGAGAATCAAAGGTTAACTCCGGCACACTATTATTTCCCCAAGAAATACCAGACAGGAGACAGTCATTGGATGTCAAAAAAATCCTTTTTCTTTTATTTTGTTGGTGCAAACGTGAAAAGTGAACAACGGTGCTATACAATTGTCCGCCAGGTGTCGACGTTTCGGCTAGCAAGCCTTCATCAGGTCGGACAGACTTGACCTACACTGGAGTTACCAGCCTGTTAGATATGTAGGATAGTTGTAAGGATAAAGAGACCTCCGTATGAGGACAGCCTCTATGAGGACCCTGGGTTATATCGGTATGCCAAGTCCGGTCCTGGAAAACTCTATGTTTTGGTCCTAATGAGGGAGTCTTTATAGTAATGTGTGTCTCTTATTTGAACATCCAGATGTTCAGAAATGTGGTGTTCACAAGTATGTCATTAACAGAGTAATTCCTATTGACTTGGTAATATAGTCAGTTGTTAGTTGTGTAGAATACTGTCCATATAGGACTATTAAGGAAAGTTCTCACAGCTTAGATCTGTGTCCAGGGCTCGTCTCCACAGGACGAGCGATCCACCTTTGCGGCACCCCAGGCACATGCCAGTTACCTTGATTCCTCCCATGCCAACGGACTTACCTCCAGGCCATTCTCTCAAGGGTATTAGGAACTTCACTCTGTGTGATTTTCCCACAAGGGCAATGTTCCCCTAATATTATGGACCTCCCCTGGGCTGCACCACTGAAGCCATTAGCCTAGCAACTATTCCTGACCCCAACGAGCCCTGGACACAGATCTAAGCTGTGAGAACTTTCCTTAATAGTCCTATATGGACAGTATTCTACACAACTAACAACTGACTATATTACCAAGTCAATAGGAATTACTCTGTTAATGACATACTTGTGAACACCACATTTCTGAACATCTGGATGTTCAAATAAGAGACACACATTACTATAAAGACTCCCTCATTAGGACCAAAACATAGAGTTTTCCAGGACCGGACTTGGCATACCGATATAACCCAGGGTCCTCATAGAGGCTGTCCTGATACGGAGGTCTCTTTATCCTTACAACTATCCTACATATCTAACAGGCTGGTAACTCCAGTGTAGGTCAAGTCTGTCCGACCTGATGAAGGCTTGCTAGCCGAAACGTCGACACCTGGCGGACAATTGTATAGCACCGTTGTTCACTTTTCACGTTTGCACCAACAAAATAAAAGAAAAAAGATTTTTTTGACATCCAATGACTGTCTCCTGTCTGGTATTTCTTGGGGAAATAATAGTGTGCCGGAGTTAACCTTTGATTGACTGTCCTATTTCTCCTGAGCACCTATGGGAGGTGATGCGAGGTCATTCCTTTCTCATTCATTGGTTTACCAGAGACTCTGTCATTGACTGTATGAGTGAGTACACCAGTGCCATCCGGCACCGCGCCGCGCTGTCCCTGCAACCCTGCACTCCCAGCCATCCAGCCTACCCGTATCACCACCGGGCCCCGGGACCACCAACCCCTACCCACGGAGGGGACAACATCCTAGCTGCTCCCTACCATCCTTCCCGGGATCCCCGTCACCAGCAGCGGTGGTGCTAATAATCACCACGACCCGTGGGTGGTGTCACGAACTATCTCCCTAAACAAACCACCCCCTTTTCACTCGTGGACGAGGAGCGCTGCTCGAGTCCCCGGGTCCGGCCCACCGCTCGAGCCACCGAGCAGCAGCAGAAGCCCCGGACTCGAACGTGGCGAGCGCGTCCCCTCCACCCGCGACAACTTGGCGTCACGAACAGGATAGAACCAATCTACCTACCGGTAGAAGTGTGCCTTGCAGTCCCCGCCGGAGGCGTTCGGCCAAAAAATTTGAAGTGCCGCCATCTTTGGCGCGAAGATTTCCCGCTCGAGCGTCTTCCCCGAGCAGGGAAGGCGCAAAAGTGAAGCCCCGCCCAAAAAGAGGAAGTGCTAGAAAGAACTAAGGGGGGCGGGTGAAAGCCTGCCTCATGTAACCGAGGGCAGGAGAAGCGGGGACGCCAGGACCTGGAGGCCGAGCAAGCAGGATGTCCGTTCCATACAGCAGGCCCACGCTCGGAACAGCGGCGTGGGTGGAAGCTTGGGTTGCACAGTTAAGCCGCAGGCTACAGACCTGGCTCCAGCTCCTCGTGTAAGAATGGGAGGCTGGAATGTTGGAAGTGGTGGTGGCCGTGCGGGCCCGTGAGGCGGAAGCAGAGTCGGAGGAGCAGGTGACTGACCCACGCCCCTGTGTCCCGGAGGGACTGGTCGCTGCGGCTGAGGGGCCCGGTCTGCCTTCGCTCAGCCTGCTGCGTCCTCCACTGCCCGCATTGGTCGTCGCCACCCCGCCGATCAGCCCGTTGCTCCTGAACCCGGCAACAGATGACATCGCTCCCGCCCGCGAAGATCCACCCGCAGGTGCTGCCCGCGAACAACAGCTTGCCCGGCCAGCACTGACCCCGCTCTCTTGGAAGGTGCCCGCTCCCCGAAGGGAGCCACCCGATTCAGAGGCGGCCGTACCCGAGGAGGCCCCGGCAGTCCGCCCGGCCAGTACAGAGGTGGAGGATGGCCCGCCTCAGGCCTGGAAGGTGACACTGACCACCCCCAAGCTCCAGGCCTCGGCTGAGGCTGCGGAGGGTTGCCGCTGCAGGGCAGCAATGCAGGCCGCGACACAGCGGTGCTCCCCAACCCAGATGGTGCCGGTCGTGGCCCGCATCGGGGGGTGCCTGCTGGTCCCGACCCCTGCGCTAAAGGAGCCGCCATGTTGGGAGGGGCAGCCGAACCCAATGGGCCTGGAGATAGAGGCCCGGGAGAGAGAAAAGGCTGCTACGTTGGCACGCACCATCAAGGCCAAGGACACCCTCAAAAAAGCCCCTCCCGAAGCACGGGGCTCGACGTTTGAAGGCCAAATCCGGCAGTTCTGCCCCCGGCGTGGATGGGGGTTTATTTATGAGCCCAGCCTGGAGGTCGAGGCGTTCTTCTCCCGGCGAGACATGCACAGCCAGCTGCCCCTAGGACATCCGGAGCGTGACCTACGTGCAGGTGAGTTGGTCACCTACACCTGCCACCTGGGAGAGAGAGGCTGGTTCGCCCTGGATGTCCAGAGAAGGGTGAGCCGCAGTGATCCCGAGCAGCCTCAGTCGCCTCCTTCGCCGTACGGTCCCAAGATGGATCCGGAGGAAGCGTACAACGGCGCCCTCAAATGATGGCAGCGGTTCTCCGTTGCAACCCAGTTGTCCCCGTTGGGACCCCCAGCACCGTATTTCCGTTAAATAAATGAACACCAATCACCTGAGTTTATCACCTGATCATCAACCAGTTGATTATCCCGGCCGTTGCCGGCAAGTTGTCCCCGTGGGGACTCTGTGTGTTTTCACCGCCCACATGAGGAACTACTCATGACTATGGCCGAGAACCTGCAGGCCACCCACGAACGTGGGTTTGTAAATAGTTTGTGGGCCGTTTTCCGTTCCGTGCCGCCTCCGGAGAGGCAGATTGGAGGAAGGGCCCGCAGCAGAGTAGGCTGGGGCCCGGCCACCACCAGGACCGGTGGCCATCCTCCGGGGGTCAGGGGTCCCCCTGGACGTGGGGTCCCCTGAAGTGACAGCCGGGTGCGAGATACCGTACTCGTTCCCACTCCGGTAACATGGACCAGGACTGGGGTAAAGGGGTGCTGCCCGTTTCTTAGGGGCAGCATAAAGGTTTAGGTTGCTTGGGTGGGGGAGCGGATGACCAAGAACCCGTTCGTTAGTAATAAAAGTGTTTACATATGTTTGAAACGTTAAAGTGCCATGCCTCCCGTAAGGGAAGAACTGAAAAGTATGCTTGTGTTAAATGTTTTATATGTTAATTTATATTTTACAGAAAAAAAATAAAACTGGTGATGGACGGGCAGCCCGCGGACGGACTGCATTTTACCAAGGGGGAATGTGACGCCCTGGACTAGCCAGGTAGTCACAGACATAACACCATACACACCCCCTTCCCTAGACAGTTATACCAGTCAAACAAAAACCCTTGTTGCCTCCCTCCAGGGTCTGATGTCCACACCAGGTGGGGCGGAGCCAGGCAGTTGGCCCCACCCACCAAGGAGTTCACAGGTCTGGAGGCGGGAAAACAGACAGATTTGTGTAGACAGTGGAAGTGAGAGGACACAAAACTGTCGGTGTCTGGGTAGGACCCAGAAACAAACAGCAAGGTTGGCAGACGGTGGTGGCCGTCTGCAGGAGTTAGTGAATCTCTGGAGAGCCGTAGGACCTGCAGGACTAAGCACGCAGGCAGGGCCATCGGACCCCGATCAGGCTTGGAGCCGCCGACAATAGTCAAATCCGAGTGTGACAGGAACCCCAGGGGTTTCCCAACAACCAAGATCCGACAGAAGGCAACAGTCAACACCGAGAGGATATACAGCAACCGCCATAGGCTAGAGATCCAAGGGCCAGCGCCTGCGGGCAAAACGGGCTCCTACGGCACCTATACGCCAGGGAGCGGACTACCGGTGGGCAACCACAGGAGTCAGAACATTCTAACAGGTGCAGGGAAAGACAGCCACCATCAGCCGTCCGGGGAGAGCACAACACTGCAGCCGGCTGCGGGACCCGTCCATCCAGCAGTTTGGTTTACCAGAGACTCTGTCATTGACTGTCTGAGTGAGTACACCAGTGCCATCCGGCACCACGTCGCGCTGTCCCTGCAACCCTGCACCCCCAGCCATCCAGCCTCCCCGTATCACGACCGGGCCCCGGGATCACCAACCCCTACCCACGGAGGGAAAAACATCCTAGCTGCTCCCTACCATCCTTCCCGGGATCCCCGTCACCAGCAGCGGTGGTGCTAATAATCACCACAACCCGTGGGTGGCGTCACGAACTATCTCCCTAAACAAACCACCCCCTTTTCACTCGTGGATGAGGAGCGCTGCTCGAGTCCCCGGGTCCGGCCCACTGCTCGAGCCACCAAGCAGCAGCAGAAGCCCCGGACCCGAGCGTGGCGACCGCGTCCCCTCTGCCCGTGACACTATTAAAGAGGAATTTCAGCAATATATAACAAGCAGAGGAAAGTATGATGCAGGGACAGCACCTGTAAAGGAACCATTGCTTCAATACTATATTGCTGCAGTTTATTGTTAGACAATCTATACATTCTGAAGGTATAAATATTTTAGAAAATGCTCGTGCATCAAGTTACCGGAGCTCAAGGAGAACACAGACACAGGATTTTCAGTCACTCAGAAACCTCAGTGGTGATCTATGTGCCACCACTACGACCACGTTTACCATAAAACTAAGTTAGGTGCCACCTTTGTGACCACGTTTACTGCAGGTATCTTTTATTTTCTTTTTCCTTGGTTATCATCATTCGGATATTTATTTGTTGGATCATATCAGTTATGAATCTGTAATATTTTATAGTGTATTTCTTCTACCTTACTCTTCTTTAGTCCTTTGTTACCTAAATATGATCTTACCTACGTCATGTTTTCATATTGCAGCACTTGCAGATATATTTAATATTTTTTTTTAGATTTTGAATACTGTGTAACCATTGGCGTTTTGTCATTATATTATTGTTTTTAATCATTGTGGTATTTTTATATTATCATGGTTTTATACAATAGCACATGCAATATTCTTTTAATTTCACATCAGTCTGGGGCCCATTTTGTATGCATTTCCCTTTCCATCATAATCAATGCTCTCTATACCTAAAATATTCCCTATTGCTACTGATATTCTTTATTTCTTTTTTCTTTAGTGATACCACCTTTTTCTGCCCCATGACTCACTTTTATATACCTTATAAATTTTGTCCTTTAATAAATACCTAAATATATATTTTTCATATGTTTTTCTGCTATATTTGTTGATTGCTCATTATTCTTTGATATTGAATATACTAAGTGATGGTGCAGTACATAACAAAAATAGGACATTGTATACTTTGGGATGGCATAATAAGGGACTTTAAAAAAAAACAAAAACAAAAAAAAACCCCAAGAGTATTACCTCATCATCTGTCTACAAGTTATAGAGTGTAGATACAGAATAAACATTTACATCCAGTAACCTACCACTGATGCCTCATCTAATTAGAGCTGTTTTGTTTTATTTATTCTTCAGCTGGTCAATCCTTCATGTTGACATCTTCCAGCTATAACTCATATTTGCAGACTAAGGCTACTTTCACACATCCGGTTTGAGCCCTGCGGCTCAATCCGGCTGTGAAAACTATGCAACGGATGCGGTGAAAACACCGCATCCTTTGCATACGTTTTTACATGCGGCCGGTCCGGTTTTTTCCGGTTGCGGCATGCTACTGAGCATGCGCAGTGGAAAATACCGCATGCGGCGACCGGATGCGTTTTTTTCCGCATCGCGCCGCATCCGGCCTCCATAGGGATGCATTGAAAAATGCGCCGCAGCGGCCGGATGCGGCGCGATGCGGTGTTTTTTGCCGGAGCAAAAAACGTTGCAGGGTACGTTCGATCCGGCCGCCGCATCGGCTAAATCTGCCGCATGCGGCAAAAACCGGACCGAACGCAAGCCCCTACGGCACAATGCGGCACTAATGTAAGTCAATGCAAAAAAAACCGCAATCGGCGTTACAAAAGCCGGTTGCGGTTTTTCTGCAGAACGCCGTATTGTGCCGCAGAGCAAAAATCCGGATGTGTGAAAGTACCCTTAGCCATATAGCATGCACGCATACATATGAAAACAGCAAGGTCACTCACACACACAACACACACTCCTACAACTACACTAATACATAAGTATATATATATACAGTACAGACCAAACGTTTGGACACACTTTCTCAAAGAGTTGTCTTTATTTTCATAGCTCTGAAAATTGTAGATTCAGATTGAAGGCATCAGATGTTGCCAATACACCTGTCAGAAGCTTCCAATAACATGCCATCATGATATTGGCTGTCCCATATTTTTTAAAGGCATAGTACTCTTTGCACATGTAAACTTTTGACTTTGCAGAAAGTAATAATAATGCCTTAAAACATTCTCTCTCTCATTATTCTGGCATTTGGCTAATATAAATAATTGTAGTAATCCCTATTGACCTAAAACTGGAAAGGTTTATCCTGATATGTCAGAGAGTGAGCAAAACATGCAGATGTGTCTTTTTAGATAATGTAAAAACTGTATGTACACATATGTTTATATACTGTAAATAAATATATATATATATATATATATATATATATATATATATATATCCAATATGGAAAGAGAAAATACGGCACTCACCAAATCAATGCTGTGCAGGTTGCAGCTTTATTTCAAGCGCAGAGGTAACATGTGCGGTGGAGGCTGGTGGGGAGGGAGAGGACGCCGGACACGTCAGACACGGCCGTTTCGCACTTACACAGTGCTTCAGCTGGTCTGAGTAGGTATGACATCAGATCCGTTTTATCCACATAACACATGTGGCCGATGCCAAGACAATTAAAAAATGTTAAAAACAATGAATGTATGTCCAAATCTTACTGAACATGCAACAAAATAGCAAAGGTTTACACATATATAAAGCAATAAAGATGTGCACTGAATCATCCTAAGAATACACTAAGGTCATTCCTTTCATTTAACCCTAATGGGCCTGTGGCTTTGAACTTCATAATATATTCAGATTCTCTCCTAAGCAGTAATTTATGGAGTCGCCTCCTCTGGGTGGGGGTTCTATCAAATCAATCCCTGCAAAAGACAATACATTCTGATCGGAGTTGTGGCATTCATTTATATGGTTAATCAACCTTGTGGCTCCTAATCCGCTCACAATAGAGTTCCTATGCTCTCTGAACCTTACAAAAAGCTGCCGTATAGTTTTACCTATGTAAAAATATTTACATGGACAAAAAACTATATAAACGACCATTTTGGTCTTACAAGTGATCAGATGCTTCACTACATGTAGATGGCCACCAATCTCAAGTGTCCTACCAATTATGTGGAATCTGCAAAAAGAGCAGTTACCACATCGGTAGTTGCCAACAGGACCACTATACTGTAGCCAGGTTCTAGGAGGTATGTACCGCTTTTTGACTATAATGTCACCGATGTTCTTGCATCGCCTATGTGTCACTAGTGGTTTATTCAAGGCCATTTCTCTGAGTTCGGTTACTCCCTCGATTATATGCCAATTTTTATTTATGACCGATTTTATTTCGTGGTCCATAGGGCCATATTTAAAATTGAATACAAAGCGATTTAATTGCTTTTTTTCGCCCTTTTTCATAAGATTTTTATTGCGTGGGTCTTTTTCAACTGAGATTTTCTCTTCGGCTTGTTTCTGCATTGAGTTAATCAAATCAAGGGGGTAACCTCTTTCTAGAAAACGTTGCCTGAGGTCTATTGTTTGAGAATGCAGTGTATCTGGATTATTGGTAATCCTGTTCAATCTTAGGAATTGACTGAACGGGACAGATCTCAATACGTGTCCTGGGTGGGCACTGCCATAGTGCAACAATGTATTGACAGTGGTAGGTTTTCTATAGAGTTCCCGAGTGATCCCCCCGTCATGGGCCGTCAATTTCACATCCAGGAACTCTATAGTCTTATCACCAAAGAAAAACGTGAAAAGCATATTATAGTGATTTTCTGAATTTAAATATGCCACAAAAGATTCAAATTGTTCTTTACTACCATCCCAGATTATCAATACATCATCCACAAAGCGCTGATATTGCTTTATATGTCTTATATAGGGATTATCCAGGCTATAAATCAACTTGTCCTCAAGATGTGCTAGTCTGACGTGTCCGGCGTCCTCTCCCTCCCCACCAGCCCCCACCGCACATGTTACCTCTGCGCTTGAAATAAAGCTGCAACCTGCACAGCATTGATTTGGTGAGTGCCGTATTTTCTCTTTCCATATTGGATATAATCGGATCTTTATGCACACGTGCACCCTGGATCAGCTGGGATTCAGCCTATATGCCTGGACTATACTAAATGTTTATGGTTGTTGCTGAGTGGTGCCCTACTTTCCTCTTATCTACTTTGAAATATATATATATATATATACTAGAAGGTGGCCCGATTCTACGCATCGGGTATTCTAGAATTTACGTATTGTGTAGTTCATGTATGATTTTTGTTATATATATATATATATATATATATAGATGTTGTTGTGTGTAGTTACCAAGTGTTTGTGTAGGGCGCTGTACATGTTCTGGGTGTTGTCTGGGTGTGATGGGGGGTGAGAGCGGTGTTGTTTGTGTGTTGCGTTGTTTGTGGAGCGCTGTGTGTCTGTAGCGTTGTGTGTGTTGCGCGGTTTGTGTGTGTGTGGTGTGTTTTGGGGGGAGGTATGTTTTGTGCAATGTGTGTGTTGTGCGGTATGTGCGTATATTTGTGTGTGCAGCGTTGTCTGTGTGTGGGTGTCTGTGTAGGGCAGTTGTTTGTGGTTCCCATTGTGTGTGTGTGGTGTGTTGTGCAGTGCGCGCGCGTGTGTGTGTTGGGGGGAGGTGTGCACTTCCCATCGTTCTCCATCCCCCATGCAGCGCACTCCCCATCGTGCTCCATCCCCTATGCTGCGCACCCCCCATCGTGCTCCATCTCCCATCCTGCGCACTCCCAAACGTGCTCCATCCGCCATGCAGCGCACTCCCCATCGTGCTCCATCCCCCATGCTGCGCACTCCCAAACGTGCTCCATCCGCCATGCTGCGCACTCCCCATCGTGCTCCATCCCCCATGCTGCGCACTCCCAAACGTGCTCCATCCCCCATGCTGCGCACTCCCAAACGTGCTCCATCCGCCATGCTGCACACTCCCCATCGTGCTCCATCTCCCATGCTGCGCACTCCCAAACGTGCTCCATCCGCCATGCTGCGCACTCCCAAACGTGCTCCATCCGCCATGCTGCGCACTCCCAAACGTGCTCCATCCGCCATACTCCGCACTCCCCATCGTGCTCCATCCCCCATGCAGCGCACTCCCCATCGTGCTCCATCCCCTATGCTGCGCACCCCCCATCGTGCTCTATCTCCCATGCTGCGCACTCCCAAACGTGCTCCATCCGCCATGCTGCGCCAGCATCAGCCTCTCTACCCGCAGCATCAGCCTCTCTGCCCGCAGCATCACCTCTCTCCCCGCAGCATCAGCCTCTCTGTCCCCAGCATCAGCCTCTCTGTCCCCAGCATCAGCCTCTCTGTCCCAAGCATCAGCCTCTCTGTCCCCAGCATCAGCCTCTCTGTCCCCAGCATCAGCCTCTCTGTCCCCAGCATCAGCCTCTCTCCCCGCAGCATCAGCCTCTCTGTCCCCAGCATCAGCCTCTCTGTCCCCAGCATCAGCCTCTCTGTCCCCAGCATCAGCCTCTCTGTCCCCAGCATCAGCCTCTCTGTCCCCAGCATCAGCCTCTGTCCCCAGCATCAGCCTCTCTGTCCCCAGCATCAGCCTCTCTGTCCCCAGCATCAGCCTCTCTGTCCCCAGCATCAGCCTCTCTGTCCCCAGCATCAGCCTCTCTCCCCGCAGCATCAGCCTCTCTGTCCCCAGCATCAGCCTCTCTGTCCCCAGCATCAGCCTCTCTGTCCCCAGCATCAGCCTCTCTCATCCCAGCATCAGCCTCTCTCATCCCAGCATCAGCCTCTCTGTCCCCAGCATCAGCCTCCCCATCCCAGCCTCCCCCAGGATCAGCCTCTCTCCTCCCAGCCTCCTCCAGCACGCCATGCTCCTCTGCCGACACTCACAGATCCGATCGCATACACTCACACACACCGACACACACCCGATCGCATACACTCACACACACCCGATCGCATACACTCACACACACCCGATCGCATACACTCACGTACACACACATTGACGATATTGCACATACGCGCTCAAACTCACTACATCCGGAGATACCACATGCTTCTGGCCATGTGATCCTCCGGCAGGTCCTGGAAGGTCACAACAGCACAGTATCGAGGCCGAGAAGCAAGCGATATCGCCGGATGCTGTGAGTGTGTGGATGCGATGTGTGTGTGAGGTGTGTGTGAGGTGTTTGTGAGAGTGAGTGTGATCTGATGTGTGTGTATGTGTGTGTGTGTGCTGTTATGTGTGTGCGTGTGGATCTTCCACCGCTGCAGGACCTTGATGTGCTAGCATGGTTACCAACGTATCCCGTCCCCCGCTCGCACGGGAGCCCACACCAGCATACGGCGGCAAGGCCAGCAATGCGAGGGTAAGTGTCGGCTGGGTTGGCGGCGTACACTGATGTGGGCTCCCGTTGGGGGGGGGGAGTACAGTACTCACCTGGGAGTCATGGCTCCGTGACCGTGTCAGTTCGGGGAATACGCGGGGGAAGGGGGGGGCGGGGCCAGAGCTAGCGTGCATTGCGTGAGGGGGGCGGGGCGTGGCCGAGTTGCCAATGCCTGCAGGGTGCCGGGGCGAGAGGCCAATCTGTGGGGGGGCGGAGCCTGGGCGAGCGGCTGGCCAATCCGTGTGGGGGCGCAGCCTGGGCGAGCGGCCAATCCGTGTGGGGGGGCGGGGCCATGGCGAGCCCAGCGGCCAATCAGCTTTGTGTCACCGTAAGGACACAATGTCACCGTAAGGACACAATTTTGGAGCATGACAGACAGACAGACAGACAGACAGACAGAATAAGGCAATTATATATATAGATATATATACAGTGCCTACAAAAAGTATTCAACCCCCTGCAGATTTAGCAGGTTTGATAAGATGCAAATAAGTTAGAGCCTGCAAACTTCAAACAAGAGCAGGATTTATTAACAGATGCATAAATCTTACAAACCAACAAGTTATGTTGCTCAGTTAAATTTTAATAAATTTTCAACATAAAAGTGTGGGTCAATTATTATTCAACCCTTAGGTTTAATATTTTGTGGAATAACCCTTGTTTGCAATTACAGCTAATAATCGTCTTTTATAAGACCTGATCAGGCCGGCACAGGTCTCTGGAGTTTTCTTGGCACACTCCTCCATGCAGATCTTCTCCAAGTTATCTAGGTTCTTTGGGTGTCTCATGTGGACTTTAATCTTGAGCTCCTTCCACAAGTTTTCAATTGGGTTAAGGTCAGGAGACTGACTAGGCCACTGCAACACCTTGATTTTTTTCCCTCTTGAACCAGGCCTTGGTTTTCTTGGCTGTGTGCTTTGGGTCGTTGTCTTGTTGGAAGATGAAATGACGACCCATCTTAAGATCCTTGATGGAGGAGCGGAGGTTCTTGGACAAAATCACCAGGTAGGCCGTGCTATCCATCTTCCCATGGATGCGGACCAGATGGCCAGGCCCCTTGGCTGAGAAACAACCCCACAGCATGATGCTGCCACCACCATGCTTGACTGTAGGGATGGTATTCTTGGGGTCGTATGCAGTGCCATCCAGTCTCCAAATGTCACGTGTGTGGTTGGCACCAAAGATCTCAATCTTGGTCTCATCAGACCAAAGAACCTTGAACCAGTCTGTCTCAGAGTCCTCCAAGTGATCATGAGCAAACTGTAGACGAGCCTTGACATGACGCTTTGAAAGTAAAGGTACCTTACTGGCTCGTCTGGAACGGAGACCATTGCGGTGGAGTACGTTACTTATGGTATTGACTGAAACCAATGTCCCCACTGCCATGAGATCTTCCCGGAGCTCCTTCCTTGTTGTCCTTGGGTTAGCCTTGACTCTTCGGACAAGCCTGGCCTCGGCACGGGTGGAAACTTTCAAAGGCTGTCCAGGCCGTGGAAGGCTAACAGTAGTTCCATAAGCCTTTCACCTCCGGATGATGCTCCCAACAGTGGAGACAGGTAGGCCCAACTCCTTGGAAAGGGTTTTGTACCCCTTGCCAGCCTTGTGACCCTCCACGATCTTGTCTCTGATGGCCTTGGAATGCTCCTTTGTCTTTCCCATGTTGACCATGTATGAGTGCTGTTCACAAGTTTGGGGAGGGTCTTAATTAGTCAGAAAAGGCTGGAAAAAGAGATAATTAATCCAAACATGTGAAGCTCATTGTTCTTTGTGCCTGAAATACTTCTTAATACTGTGGGGGAACCAAACAGAATTCTTGTGGTTTGAGTGGTTGAATAATAAATGACCCTCTGAATAAACGTTTCACAATTTTAAAAAAAAAAAATAACATTCTTTTTTGCTGCAGTGCATTTCACACTTCTATAAAAAAAGCAACAATAAGAGGATAATGTCCTCCAAAAATCAAGTATTACTCACAGCAAGTTGGGCTGCAGTGTGTACATCGCCCTGGCCAAAAACTGATGCTCTAGCAGGATACAGCTAAACCCCCACTAAGTGGAGGCACCACAGGTGCAGGAGAAGCAGATCACACACACACCTTCATGGAATGGAGGGGAGGTGACTGCTAGATGATAAAACTGCACACAAGTGGCTTGCATAGAGCGCTGTTCACATGCAGATGACACAGTCACAAACCCGCAGCCTATTAGGTAACGCCCTTCTATTAGATCAGGCGGGCTGCCAAGCCGTACTCCACTGTATATCATGCACGGACAGACACTCTACAATGCAAGGCCCAACAGAAAGGGGCCTGGCTGTATCCTGTACAAACAAAAAAATATGAGGTTTTTGTTGGTATTTATGGCCATAAAACGTAAGCCTACACCCTCGTCAAGGGACCTCATGTCTGTAGGTCCCTACACTAAATATAAAAAAAGCAACAATAAGAGGATAATGTCCTCCAAAAATCAAGTATTACTCACAGCAAGTTGGGCTGCAGTGTGTACATCGCCCTGGCCAAAAACTGATGCTCTAGCAGGATACAGCTAAACCCCCACTAAGTGGAGGCACCACAGGTGCAGGAGAAGCAGATCACACACACACCTTCATGGAATGGAGGGGAGGTGACTGCTAGATGATAAAACTGCACACAAGTGGCTTGCATAGAGCGCTGTTCACATGCAGATGACACAGTCACAAACCCGCAGCCTATTAGGTAACGCCCTTCTATTAGATCAGGCGGGCTGCCAAGCCGTACTCCACTGTATATCATGCACGGACAGACACTCTACAATGCAAGGCCCAACAGAAAGGGGCCTGGCTGTATCCTGTACAAACAAAAAAATATGAGGTTTTTGTTGGTATTTATGGCCATAAAACGTAAGCCTACACCCTCGTCAAGGGACCTCATGTCTGTAGGTCCCTACACTAAATATAAAAAAAGCAACAATAAGAGGATAATGTCCTCCAAAAATCAAGTATTACTCACAGCAAGTTGGGCTGCAGTGTGTACATCGCCCTGGCCAAAAACTGATGCTCTAGCAGGATACAGCTAAACCCCCACTAAGTGGAGGCACCACAGGTGCAGGAGAAGCAGATCACACACACACCTTCATGGAATGGAGGGGAGGTGACTGCTAGATGATAAAACTGCACACAAGTGGCTTGCATAGAGCGCTGTTCACATGCAGATGACACAGTCACAAACCCGCAGCCTATTAGGTAACGCCCTTCTATTAGATCAGGCGGGCTGCCAAGCCGTACTCCACTGTATATCATGCACGGACAGACACTCTACAATGCAAGGCCCAACAGAAAGGGGCCTGGCTGTATCCTGTACAAACAAAAAAATATGAGGTTTTTGTTGGTATTTATGGCCATAAAACGTAAGCCTACACCCTCGTCAAGGGACCTCATGTCTGTAGGTCCCTACACTAAATATAAAAAAAGCAACAATAAGAGGATAATGTCCTCCAAAAATCAAGTATTACTCACAGCAAGTTGGGCTGCAGTGTGTACATCGCCCTGGCCAAAAACTGATGCTCTAGCAGGATACAGCTAAACCCCCACTAAGTGGAGGCACCACAGGTGCAGGAGAAGCAGATCACACACACACCTTCATGGAATGGAGGGGAGGTGACTGCTAGATGATAAAACTGCACACAAGTGGCTTGCATAGAGCGCTGTTCACATGCAGATGACACAGTCACAAACCCGCAGCCTATTAGGTAACGCCCTTCTATTAGATCAGGCGGGCTGCCAAGCCGTACTCCACTGCCAGGCCCCTTTCTGTTGGGCCTTGCATTGTAGAGTGTCTGTCCGTGCATGATATACAGTGGAGTACGGCTTGGCAGCCCGCCTGATCTAATAGAAGGGCGTTACCTAATAGGCTGCGGGTTTGTGACTGTGTCATCTGCATGTGAACAGCGCTCTATGCAAGCCACTTGTGTGCAGTTTTATCATCTAGCAGTCACCTCCCCTCCATTCCATGAAGGTGTGTGTGTGATCTGCTTCTCCTGCACCTGTGGTGCCTCCACTTAGTGGGGGTTTAGCTGTATCCTGCTAGAGCATCAGTTTTTGGCCAGGGCGATGTACACACTGCAGCCCAACTTGCTGTGAGTAATACTTGATTTTTGGAGGACATTATCCTCTTATTGTTGCTTTTTTTATATTTAGTGTAGGGACCTACAGACATGAGGTCCCTTGACGAGGGTGTAGGCTTACGTTTTATGGCCATAAATACCAACAAAAACCTCATATTTTTTTGTTTGTACAGGATACAGCCAGGCCCCTTTCTGTTGGGCCTTGCATTGTAGAGTGTCTGTCCGTGCATGATATACAGTGGAGTACGGCTTGGCAGCCCGCCTGATCTAATAGAAGGGCGTTACCTAATAGGCTGCGGGTTTGTGACTGTGTCATCTGCATGTGAACAGCGCTCTATGCAAGCCACTTGTGTGCAGTTTTATCATCTAGCAGTCACCTCCCCTCCATTCCATGAAGGTGTGTGTGTGATCTGCTTCTCCTGCACCTGTG
The DNA here is from genome assembly GCF_048569485.1 of Anomaloglossus baeobatrachus. Taxonomy (NCBI): domain Eukaryota; kingdom Metazoa; phylum Chordata; class Amphibia; order Anura; family Aromobatidae; genus Anomaloglossus; species Anomaloglossus baeobatrachus. The sequence goes on from NC_134356.1 coordinate 131,658,787, forward strand.
GTGCCTCCACTTAGTGGGGGTTTAGCTGTATCCTGCTAGAGCATCAGTTTTTGGCCAGGGCGATGTACACACTGCAGCCCAACTTGCTGTGAGTAATAGCATTTCACACTTCCAGGCTGATCTACAGTCCAAATGTCACAATGAAAAGTTAATTCCGAATGTGTAAACCTGCTAAATCTGCAGGGGGTTGAATACTACTTGTAGGCACTGTATATATGTATATATATATATATATATATATATATATATATATATATATATATATATATATATATATATATACATATACACAGTACAGACCAAAAGTTTGGATACACCTCATTCAGAGTTTTCTTTATTTTGCTCACTCTCTGACATTATATCAGGATAAACCTTTCCCGTTTTAGGTCAATAGGGATTACTAAAATTATTTATATTAGCCAAATGCCAGAATCATGAGAGAAAAAAATGTTTTAAGGCATTTTTATTACTTTCTGCAAAGTCAAAAGTTTACATACACTAAGAGTACTATGCCTTTAAACAATATGGGACAGAAAATATCATGATGTCATGTTATTGGAAGCTTCTGACAGCTGTATTGGCAACATCTGAGTTAATTAGAGACACACCTCTGTGGATTTATGTTAATGTACAACTGAAACACACTGCTTCTTTTTGCAGCATCATGGGAAAATGAAAAGAAATCAGCCAAGATCTCAGGAAGAGAATTGTGGACTTGTACAAGTCTGGTTCATCCTTGGGTGCAATTTCCAGATACCTGAAGGTGCCTCGTTCATCTATATAAACAATTGTATGTAAGTACAAATAAGGAATGTCCTGCCATCATACCGCTCTGAAAACCAGAGATTAACGTGCTTTGGTCAGATGTGCATATCAACCCAAGAAAAAAAGCAAAAAACTTCATGAAGGTGCTGGTGGAAGCTGGTAAGATTGTGTCATTATCCACAGTGAAATGAGTACTATGTCAACATGGACTGAAAGGCCACTCTGTCAGGAAAAAGCCATTACTCCAAAAGAAACATAAAAAAAGCTAGCTTAATGTTTGCAAATGCACACGGGAACGAAGACCTTAATTATTGGAGATATGTCCTGTGGTCTGACGAAACTACCGTATTTTTCGGACCATAAGACGCACTTTTTTCCCCCCAAATGTTGGGGGAAAGTGGGAGGTGCGTCTTATGGTCTGAATATAGGGCTGCTGCCGGGAATGAGGGTGCTGCGGTGGAGCTTGTCATTGGCGGTACAAGCAGGCTGTAGCAGCGCCTGCCGTGATCACGTGAGCATGCTCATTACATATGCACGCCCATCATCCCACCCATCATCTCTAAGCGCTGAAGCCAGCGCTGACAGGTGGGCGGAATGATGGGCGGGGCGTGCACGCATATTAAACAGCCGGCCGTGATCACCCCTGGCAACTACAGCCTGGAGTGACCATGTGTGGCTGTATTCACTGCTCCCCGCGCATCATCATCAGCGCGAGGGGCAGTCAATAAGTACGGTACACTCACTCGTCACTCACTCACTCGTCACTGCCAGCTGATCTGTGTAGCGAGCAGTGAGCACAGAGATGACGTCATCCCTGTGTGCGCTCTCCACACACATCAGCTGGCAGACAGGAGGACATTGCGATGCTGCAGGGGAACGGCTCCACACAGGTCAGCGCCGGGGGCAGTGAATCCGTACACTTACCCGTCACCGTTCCCCTGCAGCATCGCGATCTCCTCCTGTCTGCCGGCCAGCTGACCTGTGTAGTGAGCAGTGAGCACAGCGATGACGTCACCGCTGTGCGCGCCACTAGTCACAGGAGGACAAGCGATGCTGCAGGGAACAGTGACGGCTCCACACAGGTCAGCAGTGCTGCTGCCGCCACAGACAGGGGGAGGAGCCATGCTGCATGGAGCGAGGAAAGGTGAGTATAAACGTTTATTTTTTGTGTGATACACGATACATGCCATATAGCAGGATGGGGCCATATAGCAGCATGGGGCCATATAGCAGCATGGGGCCATATAGCAGCATGGGGCCATATAGCAGGATGGGGTCATATAGCAGGATAGGGCCATATAGCAGGATGGGGCCATATAGCAGGATAGGGCCATATAGCAGGATGGGGCCATATAGCAGGATGGATGGGGGTATATAGCAGGATGGATGGGGGTATATAGCAGGATAAGGGCATATAACATGATGGCAGTATATAGCAGGATGGGGGTATATAGCAGGATAAGGGCATATACCAGGATGGCAGTATATATCAGGATGGGGAGCATATAGCAGGATGCCAGTATATAGTAGGATAAGGGCATATACCAGGATGGGGTACATGTACAAGGCAGGAGGATCATTACCAGGATGGGTTACCTTAGCAGACAATTTGGGGACATTACCCCCATAACAGTGTAGGCAGCAGATCCTCGCCCCATAACAGTGTGTCATGACCACATTTTTTGCTTAAAATTTTATTTTTCTATTTTCCTCCTCTAAAACCAGGGTGCGTCTTATGGTCCGGTGCATCTTATAGTCCGAAAAATACAGTAACTGGCCATAAAGACCATCATTACAATTGGAGGAAAAAGGGAGAAGCTTTGAAGCCTAAGAACACCATCCCAACTGTGAAACACGAGGGTGGCAGCATCAAATTGTGGGGTTGTTTTGTTGCATGAGGAACTAGTGCACTTCACAAAATAGATGGCATCATGAGGAAAGAAGATTATGTGGCAAAACTGAAGAAACATCTCAAGACATCAGCCAGGAATGTAAAGCTTTAGTGGAAATGGGTCTTCCAAATGGACAATGGCCCAAAGCATACTGCCAAACTGGTTACAAAGTGGCATAAGGATTACAAAGTCAATGTTTTGAAGTGGCCATCACAAAGACCTGATCTCAATCCTATTGAAACTTTATGGGCAAAGCTGAAAAGGCCAGTGCAAGCAAGGTGACCTACAAACATGGTTCAGTTACGCCAGTTCTATCAGGAGGAATGGGCGCAAATTCCTATCAACTTCTGTGAGAAGCTTGTGGAAGGATATCCAAAACGTTTCACCCAAGTCATACAGTTTAAGCGCAATGGTACCAAATGCTAATGAATGTATGTAAACGTTTGACTTTGCAGAAAGCAATAAAAATGCCTTAAAACATTTTCTCTCTCTCATTATTTGGCTAATATAAATAATTTTGGTAATCCTTATTGAACTAAAACAAGAAAGGTTTATTCTTATTTCATATTAGGTAGTAAGAAAAACAAGCATATGTGTCTTTTTAGATAGTGTATGCAAACTTCTGGTTTCAATTGTATATATAGAGAGATATATAAGCAAAATCCCCACACTCCTCACCTAAAAACAAATAGGCTCCAGAACAAAAATGTATAATTATGCACTTTCCTATATTGGCTTCTCTTCATATTCACGATTCGTTACCGTTCATGTGTCCTCTCCCCAAACATGTTTAAAAAATTGAATCTCTTACACCTCTAGATAAACTCATTTGATGCTTCTTCCTAGGACACAACTGACTGGGTACCTGCTAGATGATGCAGTCGCTACAAGACAGCATAGTCAAAGAGAAAGCATAGGGCAGGAGGCTCTGCATCTACTTCTTATTGCAGATGTAAATGTGGCGCCCCTGAGGCTCCAGTAGCCACAGGGTACTGTGCCTCAGTTAATGTGCGGTACCCATCTCAGGTGAGGAGGGGGTTAACCATCGGTGTTGTCATATTTCATCTTATATATAGTTAGGTGACTTCACCCGGGTAGTTGGCTTGGGGAAGACGGGGGTGGCCATCACGAAACATGAAACTTTCCAGTCTCCAGGACAACCACTTGGGAGGCAGGTGCCACTTGGGGTAGAGGTAGGCGCAACCATCACACAATCAGCAGTCTAGTCGGGACCACAGTTTTGGCAACACAAACCATTTGGGACTTCTTCTTCACGGCTACGAGCAGGTTAACCCCCTGCCTCGTGAGGCACTACATTTGGCGTCACAAACAGGATATCGTGCCCATCCAAATGGGTACTGTGCGCCTTTAAAAGACTTAGAACTTGGCGTTGACGAAAAACAACAGGCCCCATTATGTACAAAGAGCGGAAAAAGAAAGGGACGTGTTTTCGTGGGCGGAACCTGGTGAAGGCGCGAAAGCGCAGGAGATGCCCAGAAAGAGTCCCGCTGCTGGCAGTCAGCAGGAAACCCTGTCCCAGTAAGGGTGGGAACTGAGAGATATGTCCTCTGCGGAAGAAGCAGAGGCTATTCCTGTAGCAGCAGCAGAAGGCGCCCCTGTTCTGCCTTTTACCATGCCGTACCTTCCGGGAGCAACCTGACTACAACCAGTATTCTGAAGAAGCCTATGACCTGGCTGAGTTCAAGGAGCGGCTGTACAGTTTATTCCACGTGTACCCTATAACAGAAGACCAGAAAGCCAGCATCCTTATTGGCCAGTTGACTGGGGCAGCTCGGCGTGAAGTTAAGACCTGGCCGGAGACTGACAGGAAAGTAGTAAAAGACATTTTGGCTAAACTTAAAGGAACCTTTGATACCCGTACACCCACAAAGAAGGAGTAATTGTTTTCATATGCAAATGTTGATGATTGTTTGTTTTGTTGCATACGAACACTCTGCTAACCAGTAATTGTTGAAATTGTTGAGATGTTATGATTGAAAATGCCTCCCATAAAGGGAAGATTGTTATTTGTTACCTGTTACATGCATAACAAAAATTGCGGTGTCTAACTGTTTTTTACAGCCCGGGAGTGCTGCCATTTGCCGTGGGGGAATGTGGCACCCCTGAGGCTCCAGTAGCAGTCTAGTCGGGACCAGCGTTCTGGCAACACAAACCACTTGGGACTCTTCTTCTTCACGGGGTCCGAGGCTTGGAGCGGGAGCTTAGCTCAGGTTCCTCACTTCTAACGGGGACACCCTGTAGAAAGGACACTCTCTCTCGCTCTCCAACACCGGTGGTGGCTTTCCGATTCGTCTGGGATTGACCAGAGCCTGCAACGGCAGAGACCAGTACCTGGGGTGCAGCATCCAATCAGTGAATAAAGAAACCTGGAACCGCAGCTGCTGACTGAGACTTTGATTAACGATGCCATCGCCCCGCTTTTCGGCACTCCCAGGGACTCCCATCTCCATTGCATTACTCCCTTCCTTGTGGGGAGCGACAACACCTCAGCTGCACTAACACCGGCCCCAGCGAGGATCCCTTCAGCGGCGGCTAAATACCTGGCCGCGTACCACAGGAGGTGTCACGACAAACCATTCTCATCACTCAACCTTCCCCTCCATTTGTGTATGCCTCATGGCAACAGAACCGGGCAAGGCCACCTATGACATCTCCATACCTGAGCCTCGATGGCCTAGCTACGAGTAGGCTAACCCTCTGCCCCGTGGGGCTCTACATAAAGGTCCCCGATAACTGTGGGGACCCGGGTCCGTTTCAATACAGTGGTGCTTCTGAGAGGTAAGGCAATCCTCCAAGCAGGTAGTACAATAATAACAAGATTTATTAAAAGCAACTCACCCCTGGTTTTATGAGGAGGAACAAAAAATAAATTAACCTTAAGTCCAACAGTAAATGGCCTTAACAATAAACCTAACCCCAGCAACACTTACTGTATACAACAAGAAATCTATGCCTTTATTTTCTTTTTCCCCACCAGGAGAATGCCCACATATCTCTAGACCCAGTGAGAGGGGGTTTTCCCTTGGACCCACAATGCTTCTCCCTCCTCTAAATGTAATCGGACCTAAACAGGGCTAGTTTCTACAGGGAAGCCGAGCTATGTGTCCTTTCTCCTGGTTCACAATCTTAATTCTACCCCAACCAATTAACCCTCTGGGATCCGAGTGTAACCTATCTCAGCTGCGCAGCGAGGGCAATTAAACATCAAATTTACATAACAATTATAACATTTAAAACAAATGTACTTCATTCCCAATCACAGGAGTCTGTTTGTTCGCACTTTTAATCAATCAGCAGTCTCTGCAGATGATTCAATCCGGACAGTTGGGTACCTTGACAGCTTCACCACGGACTGTGGCCTTTTGGATCATCGCACTGTGCAATCCGCAGTTATCAATAGTGTAAATACAGTTCAGTCTTTGCTGACACAGATCCATTAAAGAAAAGTCATTCAGATTAGTTCAATTACCCGTCTGTCCCTAACTAGCTCATTGGACCGGTCAAATAGCCCTCAGTACAGGTGGATGAATTTAAGGTACCTTTTCATGGGTTGTAACACAGGGTACTTTACTCTCTGCAGGCGCTGCATCACTCCTCTCAAGATGGCCGCCTTCTTCCATTGTTAACCCGCTGTTGGGCCTCTCCACTCTCTCCCCCGAACAAGGGCAGATGTTGACTGTACCGGATGTCACCGTTCACAGGAGCACAAACTTTCTGCCTAATGGGAGAGACAAGGATCACTAGCTCCGATCCTTGCCTTTCTTTTCCTTCCCTCTTTCAGGAGCCGACACACACATGTCTATTCCCTGCTCCGTCTTCGTGGCAACCAACTGCTGCTTTACAACAGCTTAAGTGACACAGCGATGATGCATTAAAAGTATTTTACATATCCCGCAACAAAGTTACATTTTCCCTGCACAGTCCATTTGTTGAATACATCACAGTTTATATAAAATGATTCAAGCTTTGTTTTTCAGCACTTACTAAATTCAGACCAATAGCAAGTGTTACTGACATCTAGTGCCCAGATGTTATCGTTACATGTGTGGTCAACACTCATACTGACAACCTGAAGTGTATACCGTTCTTGTCCCTATTACACACACGTTGTAGCTACATAAATGCTGCCATCACCAATAATGCATGCAAGGGTGGAGAAATAAAATATTATGAGGGTAACTATGGTTATATGACTCTTAGAGCCTTAGGCCTCATGCATTAACCAAGATTATATTTATTATAATCCATTCTTGTGGGAGCCCTTTCACAGGTTTGATGCCCACCTGTCCAGGACTATGTGGAAATAACTCATTAATAGAGATGGGCGAACCTGCAGATGTTCTGGTTCAGTGGGTCTGGCTGGACTTAAAAAAAAGTCCAGTTCAGGATCAGACTTGTATCCGAACTTGAGCCTGGACCTGAACCCCATATAAGTCTATGGGTACCCGAACTTTTGTGCTGTAAAATGGTGTCAGTAAGGGCTAAGGGGCTGCAAAAGAAAGCAAAATGGGCATTAAAGCAGGACAGTTAGGGTAAGTTCACACAGTGCGTTTTTCGGCAGTTTTCGGGTGCGTTTTTGCTTAGGAAACTGCATGACTTTGCTTCCCCAGCAAAGTCTATGAGTTTTCATTTTTGCTGTCTGCACACAGCGTTTATTTTCAGCTGCGTTTTTGTGGTGCCACAAAAACGCAGCATGTCAATTATTCCCACGTTTTTCACTGCGCTTTTCATCCATTGAGTTCAATGGGATGTTGAAAGACGCAATGAGAAACGCAAATAGCTGCGTTTTGGTGCATTTCTAAGACCAAAAACGCAGCTATAAACGCAGGAGGTGGGTAGTAAAGTGACGTGTACAGAAAGAGGATTCCTTCTGTCAGTAAATACAGAAGCGTGAATCCTCCCGGTACCGCCACCGCCGCTTCCACCTCCCGTCCTGTGCATGTATGCTGCCGTGCGGCGCCATGTACAGGCAGGAGGTGGAAGCGGCTGCGAAAACAAAAGTTAACAGTAGAAAAAAAAAAGTTATACTCACCTGTCTGCAGCCTCCCGGTGCCATGCCCGCTCCCATCTCCTCTCACGGTATCGCCACCCCCGCTCCGGCTGTGTGCAGACGGCCGGGAAACCTCCGATGGATGCAGGACCTGGCGATGGATCACCTGATGCAGTCACCTGACGCATCAGGTGATCGTAAGTATCGCGGTGACGCGGGCGCCCGGCCGGTTTAAGCTATCAGCGGATGCGTCAGGAGACTTCATCCCTGATTACCGGCAGCTGCTGCAGCGATCGGACAGGATCAGACTCCCGCCCCATCGCTCCAGGAGCTGCCGGTAATCAACACATAAGTGAGTATTATTTTTTTTTTTTTGCACCGATGCATCAGCTGATTGTATAAACGGCTTTTATACAATCAGCTGATGTGTGATGTGATTCAGGCACTTGATCCTGACACATCATCTGATCGCTTTGCCTTCCAGCAAACCGATCAGATGATATTGGATCCGGATTGGATGGCGCGGGACCCTTGACCCAGGATTACTGCGGAGGGGGGGTTCTTTATTTCAATAAAGATGGAGTCACTAATTGTGTTGTGTTTTATTTCTAATAAAAATATTTTTCTGTGTGTTGTGTTTTTTTTTAATCTTTACTAGAAATTTATAGTGGCCATGTCTAATATTGGCGTGACACCATGAATTTCGGGCTTAGGGCCAGCTATACAGCTAGCCCTAACCCCATTATTACCCAGCGAGCCACCCGGCATCAGGGCAGCTGGAAGAGTTGGATACAGCGCCAGAAGATGGCGCTTCTATGAAAGCGCCATTTTCTGGGGTGGCTGCGGGACTGCAATTCACAGCGGGGGTGACCAGAAAGCATGGGCACGCTGCACTGTGGATTCCAATCCCCAGCTGCCTAGTTGTACCCGGCTGGACTCAAAAATTGGGCGAAGCTCACGTCATTTTTTTTTAAATTATTTCATGAAATTCATGAAATAATTTAAAAAAAAGGGCTTCCCTATATTTTTGGTTCCCAGCCGGGTACAAATAGGCAGCTGGGGGTTGGGGGCAGCCCGTACCTGCCTGCTTTACCCGGCTAGCATACAAAAATATGGCGAAGCCCACGTAATTTTTTTTGTTTGGGGGGGGCAAAGAAATCCTGCATACAGTCCTGGACGGAGGATGCTGAGCCTTGTAGTTCTGCAGCTGTCTGCTCTTCTGCATACACTAGTGGAGAATGAAGAACATATTGAAGAAGGAAATGACATCAGACCTTTTTTTTTTGTTCACTGATAAAAAACGCATAAAGACGCAGAGAGCAAAAACGCAGCAAAACGCAGCAAAAAACGCATCAAATCGCGGCAAAACGCGTGCGTTTTTTGCCGCGTTTTTTGACGCGGGTGCGTTTTTGTGCAGTTTTTGCCACAAAAAACGCACAAAAACGCAGCGTCAAAAAAACGCAGTGTGTGAACCTAGCCTAAACTTACCGAGTCTCTGCTTGGCTGAAACACTGCTTCTGGGTCTGCTCATTAAAACCTATGAATATTTGTTGCTTCCCCCGCTCACTCTCTGTGACAGCATCTGTGATTGCAGTCAGATTGCCGGCATGCCAGCATCTGTGATTGGTTGCCCTCGCACTAGCTGTTAAGATCCCATGATTGGAGTGTAAAAATAAATAATTGCAAAAAATGGCATCGGGTCCCCTGCATTTTGATACCCAACGCAGCTAAAGCAGACAGCTGGAGGCTGCATCCCTGAATTTTGTGCATTATTTTGCCTTTGTATCAAAATACGAGGGACCCCATGCGGCTGTTTTTAAATTATTTAAATAAATAATTTTAAAAAATGGCATGTGGTCCTCTAAATTTTGATACCCAAGATAAAGCAGGCTGCTAAGGGCTGATATTCTCAGGTTGGGGAGGCCCATAGTTATTGGACCCTCCCAGGCCTAAAAATAGCAGCTTGCAGCTGTCCCAGAATTGGCACATCTATTAGATGCGCCAATCCTGGTGCTTTACCCGGCTCATCCCGATTGCCCTGGTGCAGTGGCAATCGGGTTAGTAAAAAGGGTTTACGACAGCTGTAGTTTGTAAAAAAAAAAAAAACATCACATTTTTGGAGTGTTTTTCTGCCAAGAGAGGCAGATTTGTCTGCATACAAATGCTCAATGTGTGTTTATCTCAGGTACGTTCATAGAGTTCACCTGAGGTGAGTTCATTGAGTTCATTGAGTTCGCCTGAGGTCACAGCTAGGGTACCATGGGACCACAAGCTGTTCCCTCAGGTGAACTCACTGATGTCACCGATGTCACAGCTATGATTCTGTCAGTGAGTCCCGGATGCCGAAGTTATCGGTAACCTTTTCTAATATGACCGCGCACTGTGACCTCAAATATAGCAGAGTTGGGATTGTCATGGAACATCATGGTGTGGATTACGTTGGACCTGCAGGGGTGTTTTGTCGGTTAATAAATCAGAGAAAGAGCGTGTTTTTTTTAAACAAAGGATTTGCCTCTGTGTTTTGTTTTGATTTCTTCTGACTTACAGGGCTAGTAATGGGGGATCTCATTTCACTAAATTACATAATTAAAAAGCCTCTAATTGTCAGGAAAATGTGTCCAATACTCTGACGTCCCCATGGAGATAATTAAACCAGTTTTGAACTCTTTAATGCAAAAACAACTTTTTAAATCACCAAGTGACCTCATCGTATCTGGCTAGTGGAAAATTGATGGTAAAACGTTTTTCTTGCAAAGCTAGGAGGAAATGCTTTGTCCAGCACCACCGCCTCCTGCTTGACTCAGTACTTCTTTGCCTGGAGGTGGAGATAGCGCTGGGGGGGAATAAAGATGGAGACACAGAAGCGTCAGATGTAACATTGTTCTTCAGACTCATTTGCAAATAAACTCACCACTGATTTCACGGTAGCGGAGGAACTAAATGGCCATGTACATTTAATAATTGACCAGTCTATTAAAGAGCCAGATGCACATATATATATATATATATATTTGGCTAGTGAACTCGTAAATACGACCTTACAGTGCTCTAATAACACATACATAAATCCACCTACTACAGCTCTGCACACATAGAAATCTAATAACATCACTATACAATTAATATTAAGCATTCGCTTACTGCTGACCGAAATTGTTCATGGGAGAGGTGCACTAAAGGCCTCTTTACACGCTACGACATTGCTAGCAATTGCTAGCGATGTTGAGCGCTAAAGCACCCGTCCCCATCGGACATGCGATATCGTGTGATCGCTGCCGTAGCGAACATTATCGCTACGGCAGCGTCACACACTGCTCTGCGACGTTGCTGTGACCGGCGAACCGCCTTTTTCTAAGGGGGTGGTTCGTTCAGCGTCACAGCGACGTCACAGCAGCATCACCGAACCGCCGCCCAATAGAAGCGGAGGGGCGGAGATGAGCGGGACGTAACATCCCGCCCACCTCTTTCCTTCCTCATTGCGGCCGGCCGCAGGTAAGGTGAGGTTCCTCGTTCCTGCGGTGTCACACATAGCGATGTGTGCTGCCGCAGGAGAGATGAACTACTTCGTACACCGAGCAGCAGCGATATTCGAGAATAGGGGGGCATGTCACCGATGAGCGATTTTGACCGTTTTTGCGACGATTCAAAATCGCTCATAGGTGTCCCACGCAAAGACATCGCTAAAGCAACCGGATGTGCGTCACAAATTCCGTGACCCCAACGAGCGATGTCGCAGCGTGTAATATTTAATTCTTAAATATCATTTTATATGGCAGCTGAAGTGTGTCAGTGCTCTATGGTACTGCTGAACCTGTGGATGCTATAAATGGCTTGTCGAAAATTGTTGTCTAGGTTTTGTAGAATAACCTCATACAATATATGTTCTTAAATATATTATCTCTGTGTTACTAAGAAATTGAACAAAGTGTTTTGTTTTTTGATTAATGCCCGATATAGAAATCAATAATCTATTACCTTTTTTAAACATGTTTGTTGCCAAGTGTATGCAAAAGGCTTAGTGCTAAAAAAGTAAAAACAACTGGCAAGAAATGAATACTTTTTTTTATAATATGAAGATTCTTGGGAATGTTGTTTCAGCTTAAAAAGAACCTGTTGTGAAAAAATGCAATAAAACGGCACATATGGGGTTAATCTGCAGGTTTATAGCATTTGAAACCTGCCCAACGTCTGCACATTGAACCCCACTGTCAGGCAAAAATTAACTTTATTCCTCCTTGCAACATTCAGGTTTTAGTCAAGGGAGCGGTGCCTTCGTGGGTTCAGCCACCATTCTGTGTATGTAAAATAGTAGCTCAGGGAACATAATAGCATTACTGAGAGGAGATAAGAATATCACTACTAAACATAACATTGAATAATATATGTCATGCAGATAGACATTAGGACTATATAAAAATTGGGGACATTTCGCTGAGAAACATATAAACGACTTATATGGTGTATAAAATATATTTTATTTATTTATACAGATCAGTGTGGTGGTAAAAATATGAAGAGTGAGGAAAATGAACAGACACACATCCCACTGTGATTAGCTAAGGAACAAGATAGTATGAGATATTAAATACTGGGGTTGTCAGATGGACTGCCCATAAAGGGGCCCATAAAGGGGCCTAGTGCAGATACAAAACAATATCTGTATAATGCGCGTAGCAATCAGTGTGTCACGGCATGTGAGGGGATAACAGGGGATTGGGGTTCCTAGACTGGCCTTCAAACTAGGGGGCCCTAGCCGTCCTTACTCCAAGAGATACGTCTAATGGTGATGCAACCATGCAACACACAGTAAATTGTAGCGCCCCTGAAGCCATCAGGAGCTACAAGGCACTGCATCCTGTCAAATATGCAGGGCCTACCCCCAGGGACCCAGAAGACCAGTGCCGGTAACATTTTAATCCCAGTTTTTCCCTTCTCAAAGACTGGTGATAGGCTAGGGTTGGACCCAATGGATGGCCACCTAGGAGTGGAGCCGATCCAGTCCACTAGACGATAACCAGAGAGGAGGAGTCAGACAGTCAGTAAGTGGAAGTGAGAGGAGACGGACGTAACCGCACTGACAGGAGAGTGTAATGGTGACCTGAGGGCCTAGTCGTGTGGTACAGAATCCTAGGTCAGGCAAATGCTCCAGGCAGACCTGATAAAATCTGCACAGTGAGGGGACCATCCAGGACCTTACTGACCGTAAAGTTCGGCACACAGTAGCAATGGGAGAACCGGGGTACAGGACCAGAGAAACCATCCCCACAGGGTTCAAGCTACCTGCTATATGGTGTGACGCCCTGGACTAGCCAGGTAGTCACAGGTAGGCCCTTACACAAACACCTCCCCCCCTTAATAAGGTTACAGCAGCCAACCTACGAAATCCTTGTCACCTCCCTCAGGGTTTGATCTTCACACCAGGGGGCGGAGCCAGGTGATTGGCCACGCCCACCGAGGAGTTCACAGGCCCTGAGGCAGGAAAAACAGTTCAGTTCCCAGTGGGGAGCACAGTGTTAGTTGAACAGATTAGGTTTGACAGTGAAGTGGAGTGGAGTTCAAGTGCAGACCTGTGTCCAGGTCTGCCACAGTCTAACACCAGGTGTATGGGTTGGAGCCCAGTCACCTCTGGCAAGAAGGCAGATGGTGGTGGTCGCCTGCAGGAGCTGGGATTACAGCCGGTGGAACCGTGTAGTGGCCCACCGGTACCGAACCCGGGGAACCGATTGGAAACTGGAGCACCAGGAGGGATACTCAGACCCAGTACGAGGCCCAGAAACCACTGGACCGAGTCAAATCCACTGACTGAGGACTGGACTTTAGGTCCTTTCCCACCCAAGACCCGACTGAAGACAACAGCCCAACCATAGGGATAGAAAGCCACCGCCCAGGCATCGAGATTCCACGGGGCAGCGTCTGCAGGCAAACGGGCATAGGAGTCATCATTTCTACGAAAAGTGAGGTGCAGGAGAAAGGCGGAAACCACCAACCGGAAAAGGGGGAAAGCGCAGCCGGCTGCGGGCACCGTCCACCATCTTGTTTAGTTTACCAGAGACTTCTGCGTGTCTATAATAGTGAGTACATCAGTGCCTTCGGGCCGCGCACCGTGCCGCACCGTACTGACACGCCAGCACGCATCCATTCCCCCGCCTCAGCACCTCCCTCGGGCCCCCGGGACCATCATCCCCCTACCCACGGAGGGGTCAACACCAAGCTGCACAACACCATCCCCGGGAGCCTAGTCAACGGCAGCGGTGGTGTCCATCCATTCACCACAACCCGTGGGTGGCGTCACGAACTTAACCCCCAAACAACCGTGGCCCCGGCCGTGAACATCCCAACCGAACACTACTTATCAAATAGCGTCAGCATCCCCCTTTCAGAGTGACGTGACCCCCGGGTCCGTGGGAAGCTCGAGCCACCCACCGACGAGCACGGATCCGAGTGGCTCGGCAGCCGGCTGAGCCCCAGGGCGGTACATGGACTAAGACTGAACGAGAACCAGGAGGGGACCCCCAGATGCTTCAAGCCATGGGGACTCACCAACCACAGACAGGTGCAGGTAAAGAAGCCACCAGGTTACCAAACTGGCACTGGGACTAAGGGGATCAGCGGTGAGGACCATCCTTCATCTGGTTACCAGCCATAACAACGCCGTGAGTAAAGGAATCAGTTATACTGCAATCCCTTGTGTGGCCTACCTTCTTTCCGCGCCCAACAACACTATCTATGCCCTGGGGCTTGGCCCTACTTGCGCAGGGCCTAACATCCAGGCTGCACCAACACCAGCTCCAGTAGTGAGAACTGTGCAGCGTCGGCTCCTCTTAAATAGCCACAACCCGCAAGTGGCGTCACGACAAAACTTTTATTTCATCTCCCCTGTAAATAACTCCCTCTTTTTGGAGCTAACCCAGAAGTGGGAAACGGCCATCTTCATAAATATACGGTCTGGGACCAATAGCCCTGGCGCGATACAAAATCACCAGTTACTGGAACACAACAGCACATGGACCGGATTAGCAAAAAGCTGTAGTCGGCATGAGAATACAGGTTTATCCATGTTAAAAAGGTGGGGAGTAACTGTGATATGCCTCCCGTAAGATGTAATCCACAAGGGACCAACAGGCTACCAGAAATTAACTCCTGCTAGCCCGGTCACTAATGAGCACACAGCTGGTTGATGCCTGAGCCTGCCTGTGCAACTCAGAAGCACCAGAGAAAGCAAAGTGTGGAGTGTTAGGCCGACGTCACACGGGACGATATATATCGTGCGATCGCACAAGCGATCGTACCTGCCCTCGTTGTTTGTGCGTCACGGGCAATTAGTTGCCTGTGGCGCCAAAAGTCGTTAACCCCCTGTCACACGCACTTACCTCCCGGACGACCTCACTGTGGGTGGCGAACATCTACTTTCTGAAGGGGGAGGGACGTTCGGTGTCACAGCGACGTCACACAGCGGCCGGCCAATAGAAGCGGAGGGGCGGAAATGAGCGGGACGTAAACATCCCGCCCACCTCCTTTCTTCCGCATAGCCAGCGGGACGCAGGTAAGCTGTGTTCATTGTTGCCGGGGTGTCACACAGAGCAACATGTGCTGCCCCGTGTACGATGAACAACCGGCGCAGAGAAGAAGAAATTACTTTTTGAAAATGAGCGTGTCAACGAGCAATGATAAGGTGAGTATTTTTGCTCGTTCACCGTCGCTCGTAGCTGTCATACGCTACGATATTCCAAAAGATGCCGGATGTGCGTCACTTTCGATGTGACCCCCGCCGACATATCGCCCGATATATCGTACCGTGTGATGCCGGCATAAGAGTCTGTAGTCTGAACACCATCTCATGCCACCATGACACTCGACGAGTTAATAGCCACACACCAAGTTTCACAGTGATACAATACATGGCCGACCACCAAAGCATAGTAGATAAAACCCACTGAACACCCATAAAGTACTTGTGAAGAGGCAGAGTGCGAATACAGTCCACAGGATTATGTCTACCCACTTTCCTCTTTGGTTATCCACTGGTTATGCAATGTAAAGAGGAGACACATATTAGGCATATTTGCACTGAGAGCATGTAAGTTACATGTATCCTTGTATCCATCCCAATGTGTATTGGTACATAAGCAATTTGAATTCTTACACAGTGGATTGTATGTCTGTTTGTTTTTCTCATTTGGCACCCCAGGGTTCATATGCCAGAGTAACAACACAAAGGGTTAACTCCCCACACAACACCAGCACCTCCAGGCCGGAAGGGGGAGACCAAGCTGCTTCCCTATATATTCTGGTGTGGAGAGGAAGTGGTCAGTTCAGTTCAGTTCCTGGGAGAACTGTGGAAGAAGGATCTGTTGGTTGGAGCTGGGTCAAGCTCACCACAGGGTCCACTGACCAATTCCAGGCCAAAAGCCAAGGGTCTGAGGAGAGGAGACAGAAAAAACAGAGGAACATACCTGTGAGAAAGAGTATTGCTGAACTCACCCCAGTGGAGTGCACAGAACGGATACCGGATCCGAGGCTGTGCAAGTTACATACTGTACAGTTAACACTGGAGAAGTGAGGATTCCACATTCTTCATCTGTACCAAAGACACAGCAACACAGCAGAGTTCAGGAACACTACAAGTAAGGACTCGAGTTGCCTGTCAGGTCGGTACCCGGGAGGAGAATAGGGCCGGCTGCCTAGTTTATACAGCAGTAGGGCCACACACGCACAGTGGAGATAAGGGAGCCAAAACGGCCCGGCTGGGTGGGGAAAACCCTGAACCCTGCACAGACTCCGTGGACAGTACTCTGCTGAATGCTATCATCAGTAAAGGCCAAAAAAACTGCAATACCGTGAGTCTGCTTGTTTATTGTGCTCATGTCTTGCACTCCCCCATAGATTATCACACTGACCCGGGGAGAAGGCTCTACCCGTGGGGAGCCGTCCCATCTCAAGCTGCCATCCATCACCCCCGGAGGTTCTGCATCAGCGGTGGTCATCTCTGATCACATCCCACGGGTGGCATCACGTACATTACCCTCCCTCTATTGTAGAACCAGGGATCACAGACCGGGTCAAGACACCATAATCCCCTCTACAGAAGCGACCCCTTGGCCCAGTTCTGAGTACCCCCTTATCTCTGGCGACACACTCACTGCATATTTTTACCATTACACTGGTCTATTTGTACATATAAAATATATTTTTATACACCCTGGATATCTGATCGCCTGCTTTCCTTTTTCATGTACACCACTCTGTCTAGGGAAAACAGTGTCTGTAACCATGCTGCCCCCGGACTGACTGACAAACGCTCACCATTAGAACCAGCTGTCAGTCAATGTGGGGGACACGGTTAAAACCACTGCATCCACTACACATAGTGGTGACTCAACCTGCGATGGCACCACCCCTGTGACTGAAGCCAGAATGCTGCCTGCAGGGAACGGGGTTGAATGTGCAGGCGTTGGCCCGGTTTCAAATGCTATTAACCTGCAGATTAACTCCATATTTTCAGGTTAATAGCGTTTTTTCATGTGCACATGACAGGTTTTATATATTTTTCCTTTACTATTTTCTGACCATTGTGGCAAAAAGTGTTACTTAATTGAAAGAATTCTATTCACTAACTACTAACACACAATAATTATGAGCTGTTTCTATATTTTTAATTCATTTATACTTACTTTCTGTCTCTGCCGAGCTGTTTTTAGGTTACAGGTCAAAATCAATCACCGGAAATTCTGGTTTATGGATTTCTTCCTCTGAGCCATACTGATTGTTGTAATAAATGGACACAAGCCTGCCTTTAGCTTTACACCTGTAGCTATTTCCAAGGAAATGAGAGCCAAATGGGCCATGATTTCCTGATCATCTAAAAACCATAAAAACTAGTCATGTTAGTGCATCTTGTTGCTATTATTTTCCCAATAAAGATAAAAAAAGTCGTTTTCATGGAGATCTTTTGGTAAGTTAAATGCTTACGTTGAAACCCTATTGACCAGTGATTCTGGTAACACAGAGTATTTAAAACAGCAGTATTTTGTTTCTCATTTTGTATTATAAAATAAGGTATAATACATAGGGGATTTATGACTTTGGTTTACATATACTTATACCAATTACTAAGAAATAAATACATTATGTGTAAAAGTGGCCTGAAGCGTAATATATGCGACAGAGTGCATATATGGTAGCTATATGGAGTTTTATGAAGTCCTTGTGGAATACTACAGAATATATTGTATGTTTATGCATAAAAAATGAAGCAATTGAAATTACATTTCCCAGAGGAGCATTGCGGCTATAAGTCTCCTCACTACTGGCATGCCGAATCAGTCTCCGCAAGGAGAAAAACTTTCCCCTTAGATCCCGTCTTAGCCTCTCATACAGCCAGATCAGATCTCATACTTTGCACTGATGAGGGGCAATCACCCCGAAACACTGTGTCTGCAAATTGAGGTTCTGATCTGGCATAAATCCTAAGTCATGTGGTAAGGCTCGTTAAACGGCTAATTTTGACTTTTAGGATTTCTACTTCCAATAGGTGGCACTATAGTTTGTCTACTGCCTCCCTGAAGAGACAATTTGAAATTACTTTGGAATCTGTTAGAGGTAGGGTTGGTGTGATTTTATTTGGACATCACATTACATTGGCCATGACCTCTGCATGGTAAGGGGAGTTCCACCTCTTGCCTGCTGACAATTGAGGCCCTTCCTTTGTTTGGCTCACCTGGCACAACTTCAAATGTTGTTGCACCAGGCTGACTAATCAAAAGAAGAGCATCTGACATTATCAGTTAACCTCGTTATGACCTTGGAGGCGCCTATATGTCCAAGGTCATATCTGTCACTTTAATGCGGGCTCAAGCAGTGATGTTTGGAGATACACCCACACCTGTTAACTAGTTAGATCACACTGTCAAACTCTGACAGCGCAATCTAAGGTGCTTCGGTGGGGAGCGCGTTGTTCTCCTCTGCTATCAGCAGTCCCATGATGCAATCACAGTGCACCATTGGGTTGTCATGACAGCATTGGGTCAGCTGATGACCCCTGTCGCTGTCATGACATGCTTCCTCTGAAAAAGTTTTTTAAAAAAAGTTTTAAAAAATATGAAAAAATAAAAAAACATTAAAAGTTCAAATCACCCCCTTTTGCCCTATTGAAAATAAAACAATAATAAAAAAGTACACATATTTGGTATTGACAAGTTCAGAAATGCACGATAAATCAAAATATAAAATCAATTAATCTGATCAGTAACAGGCATAGCATGACAGTTTATTGGTCACCACATTACATTAAGAGATGATCAAAACATCACATCTACCAAAAAAATGGTATAATTAAAAATGTGAGTTCAAGATGCAAGAAATAAGCCATCACACAGCACCAGATTCCAAATTTTGAGAATGCTATGTGTTGGAAAATGGCGACAAAAGCACAGTTCTTTTTTTTCTACAAACTGTTACTTTTTTTTCACCACTTAGATAAGAGTAAAGCTATATTTGTTTGATATCTACAAACTGGTACTGACCTGGGGAATCATGCTGCCAGGTCACTTTTACCATATTGTCAGGCTTCTAGCAGGGGGCACAGAAGCTGAATGGATATGGAACTAAAAAGAGCAGTTAGACAAAAGTGCACAAGAGGGCACAAGCACCAGAAACAGTAGTCAGCAAGCATGAGTCTAAACCAGGATGTCACATAAGTACAGGGAGGAGTGAGCAAGCCGTAAACAGGTAGAAGCAAAAAGGGTCAGTAGCCGAGAAGTCACATCAAAAGCTAAACAGGGGAAGCAGAGCCAAAGTCAGAAAACATTACCGAGGTCAGAGGTTGGGAGAGCAAGTAAGTACAAGGAGGGGGAGGAGACCGAAACACAGAATGGGACCGGAGTCAGGTAGACAGGGCGGACAAACAGTACAAGAGAAACAAAGGTCAAAGAGAGGAAAGCTGGGTAGCGGGACAGATCAGGGCTAACTCACATGAACCAGTTGCGCATCACTGCAAGGCATGAAATATTAATGGTGATGTTCCGGAGGAATCCACACCATGATAAATTGGTGTGAAACTTGGAAGGAGGCACAACCGAGCAGACCCCTCCCACCAGACTTAACTCTGTGTCTAGCTATAGTCATGACACATGCTGTATAGTAAACATGGTAAATAAAAAAACCTCAAAACAATCATGCAATTGTACTTTTTTTGCAATTTTACCACTCTTGGAATTTTTTCCCACTTTCCAATATAATATGTGGCAGAATGAATAGTGTCATTGTAAAGTACATCTTGTCAGACAAGGAACAAGCCCTCATATGGAAAAATAAAAACCGTATGGCTCTTGGAAAAAGGGGAGAAAGAACAAATGAAAAATGGAAAATCGCAGGTGGGTGAAGGGGTAAAGAGGTGGTTCTCCCTCCTCAGTGCAATGGCCACAGATCACTGATGTGGCTGATGTAATGGGATGTGCAAATCCATTCACACCAACTCTACTTAGAAGTCTATGATTAACTTAATGCATTTCTGATCAAATGTGTGTATGCATGGATTCTTAAGATGTCTGACACATCAGATGAATATCTGATGAATCTGTCACTTTCAGTGTGGCCTGCATAAAGTGTTACACCTCACAGGCTCACGTAACTATGGATGGCAACATAGAAAATAGAAAGCGCTGCACTAAGTTTACATAACATTTTTTCTAAAACTCAAGGAGTGTATTTGTGAGATGAAAATAAACTCTTTCAAAAGCTGAGAATATCCAGTGCTGGATAAAATAAAAACATTCTCTATGACAGCAAGAATAAATGATTCAAGAAGTTGTGTATTGTACTTACAAACATCAGGGTAAAAGGCACATTAATAATACATTTCTTTAAAATAGATTGCTAGGGTTTGCCTCCTGGCTTCATCTGTGGCCAAGGGTAAAATATATTAAGTGACTGAGCCTTTAGTTGATATGCTTTAATATTCAGAACTGTTCAGTGATTCTACTAATAGAGGGCGGCAATGACAAATTGTGACAAAGCTTATCTTTGCCCAGTAGAAAATACATGCTTATACTGTAGATGTTGCATTTTGATGTTTACTCTGTAAAAAAGCGAAACGTTTCATAGAAACAGACCATGATGCTCTTGTTATTACAGAATATGCTTGGGATTAGTGGCAAGACCCCCAATCTACACATCCTACAACATTAACAAACATGAATGTGGGGATTTAACCGAATGATCCTGGAAAGGAGATAGATACAAATAAGCCTCAAGCTGTCTTTCTCTAGATAATTTCCGCATTTTGGTGGAACCAGACATAGTACTTAACTGTTGAGGCTCCCTCCCCACCTGACCTGGTTGTGTTCATACATTGCTGCCAGTCAAAACATTCATCCAGTGGATGTTGAAAGAAATGGAGCTTCCCTATCCATAGTTGTTGCTCTTTGTGTCTACAGTATAATCTACTTTTGAGCTAAAAGACAAGTCAAGAAAGAGGCCCATGTCCTCCTGCACGTGAGAGTACAGAGTGGGAACACATTTCTGTGAGAAATAATGACATCTGTGTATCTTGCAGCTTGGATGAGTGAGTGCTCAAAAGGTGGTGGACAATACTAAGTGGTATGACAGAAACTGCAGAACCAGCAACTTGACCAGGTGGGAGTTGAGTTGGCGCATAAGTGAATGAATGACTGGAAACATATGCCTGTTTCTTTGACAAACAATCAGCGATGGATATCCAGAGCTACAATAGAGAAGTAATATAGGAGTATGTTAAACAGTGGTTTTGGATGATGTTGTTTGTGGTGATAACACCAACCAAGTACTACTTGAGGATGTGGCTCGACTACCAGGAAGACTAGTGTGAGTAGAAAATGAAGGAGGACAATTTGAGGCGTGTATCATTATGTGCTGATGGAGATCTGTAGTTCTTATTCTATTTGAGCCTAGCCATCCACTTTGATTTTACTTCTGCAGAGCTTGCAGATGGCACAAAACTTATCTATTGCCAATATAGAAAAGAACTCCCACACATGAGATACCTGTACATATAATTTAACACCTCCATAATCATGACCAAACCTTTCAGGTGCTATTAAGTCTCTTCCACCAACAGCACATGGGGCATTACCTGCAGTCATGTTGACTACAGAAAAGTCAACTTTTGCCTCATTGATTTTACAAGTTGCCTCCACTATTTATCGGCAAAGTCAACAACTTTTTCCTCTTATGTCATCACCTCTTTAGCCACCGATCTGGTTACCAGACCTTGTTCACCACACTCTCATTGTTATCATCATCATCATCCATGTGGGAAATGTCCTGAGGTCCTTATCACCTACTGCTCACTTGATTCCCAACTCTAGTTTGGAGTACCACTACCTCTGCTAGTGAACCTGTCAGGCACCCCGGATGACAGGCCCAACAACATAAATACGCTTTTGAATCATTGTCTCTATTTCATGATGTCCCATGTCAACTGAGTAGAAAGGCTGATAGTCCATCTCATCCAATAAATCAACTTGAAAAACTAGTTCTTGTTAAAAATCTTCCTTACCAGTAGAGTACTGTGGGTCAGTGGGTGAAGGAGGTTAATGGATTAAGCTGTCATTAACAGAATTGAAGGTCCACTATGTAAAACAGTAAGTGTGCTGTGGATGCAGTGCACTATGCAAAACACTGAGAAACTGATGGTGTCACTGTCAGAGATAACATCATCCCACTTTGACCAAGACAAGTGATAGGCCATATTTTCCATTATGCCCTCTACTTCCTCTCCCCAATATGCGTGCTGGAGGCAAAAAAGGCCAATTGTGACCTGTTATTTATAGTACTACTACCAAACAGGCTGATGCTAAAAAATGCCAGATGGGTACATGCCCAAAAAGTAAGATGCAGGAAAAGGCCTTAGAATCATTGTGGCATCTATTGCTGACAAACTGGATATGTAAATCATGTATGTAATACATTAAACATGTAGATTAACACCTTAATGACCGCGGGCGGTAAAATTATGTCTTAGCGGTCATAGTTTTAATCTTAAGATCTTAAGATCGCCGCACATAACGTAACGTGATCACATGGATCTGGTGGTTGTCATGGTAGCAAAAGTTCATGTGATGACTAGAGATAAGTGATGTTCGAGGCTCGAGGTTTGCCAATTTCATGTTCGAGTGATTTTGGGGGGTGTTCGAGACGTTCGACGAACTTAAGCTTTTTGCTAAAAGCTCGACAGTTCGAGTTACATTCGAGAATGGTTTGAGCACCAAAAACGTGGCTTTTCACAGTAAGGCTATGTGCACATGTTGCTCTCTGCATGCGTCCTGTGTCCCCAGCACAATCCCTCTCTCTTTCCTACTCACCGATCACGAGCGTCTCGCTGCACAGCTGTCACAAATCTCCAGCGGCATTTCCTCTCGATGGGTGACAGCTGTCTCACTGCAACCAATCACAGCCGCCGGCGGGCGGGTCTATATCGTGCAGTAAAATAAATAAATAATAAAAAAAAATGCGGTTCCCCCATATTTGATACCAGCCAGGATAAAGCCGCATGGCTGGAGGCTGGTATTGTCAGGATAGGGAGTTCCACATTATGGGGAGCCCACCACCCTAACAATATCACCCAGCAGCCGCTTGGAATTGCCGCATCCATTAGATGCGACAGTCTCGGGACTCCACCCAGCTCATCCCGAATTGCCCTGGTGCGGTGGCAATCTGGGTAATAATGAGTTAATCATGCCAGGCTTCTCCCCGAGATACCTTCCATGATTAAACTGTAAGTAAAAGTAAATAAACACACACAACGAAAAATCCTTTATTTGGAATAAAAGACAAAAAACACCTCATTTACCTCTTTATTAATCCCAAAACAACAATCCAGGTCCAAAGTAATCCACATGACACTGTCAGCTCTGCTACATGAAGATGCAGGGAGCGATCTGTGCCCTCTCCACGTAGCACCTGAACTGAACCGCGCTGTAATCTGAGACTTCAGTCTGTAATGCAGAAGTCAAGATTACCAAATCTGCCTATGTTTTTCATTAGAGCCAGTAGCAATGGTTAGAGCGCTCGACGCAGAAGCATTAGTTCACGAGTTCTGGTCACGGTAAAAAATTTAATTTATTTTTAATTTTAAATTAGAATTATTTATTTATAATTTAATTTAATTTAATTATGCACTGAGGGGAGGAGCCGGACATCAGCTGTGAGCCACACCTCTAAAATCGGAGCAGTTCACGGAATGAGGCTGCATTTCTCTCTCTCTTTGTCTCTCTCAGTCTCTCAGTCTTAGTCTCTATCAGTCTCTCTCTCTCTTTCTCTCTCTCTTTTTCTCTCTTTCTTTTTCTCTCTCTCTTTTTCTCAGTCGCTCTTTTTTCTTTTTCCCTCTCTCTCTCCTCTCTCCTCTCTCTCTTCTCTCTCTCTCCTCTCTCTCTTTTCTCTCCCTCCTCTCTCTCTTCTCTCTCGCTGTCTCTCTCAGTCTCTCTCTCAGTCTCTCAGTCTCTCTCTCAGTCTCTCTCTGTCTCTCTCAGTCTCTCTCTCTTTGTCTCTCTAAGTCTCTCTCTTTTTCTCTCTCTCTTTTTCTCTCTCTTTTTCTCAGTCTCTCTTTTTCTCTTTTTCCCTCTCTCTCTCCTCTCTCCTTTCTCTCTTCTCTCTCTCCTCTCTCTCCTCTCTCTCTTTTCTCTCTCTCCTCTCTCTCTTCTCTCTCTGTCTCGCTCAGTCTCTCTCTCTCTGTCTCTCTCTCAGTCTCTCTCTCTCAGTCTCACTCTCTGTCTCTCTCAGTCTCTCTTTCTCTCTCTCTTTGTCTCTCTCAGTCTCAGTCTCTCTCTCTTTTTCTCTCTCTCTTTTTCTCTTTTTCCCTCTCTCCCTCTCCTCTCTCCTCTCTTCTCTCTCTCTTCTCTCTCTTTTCTCTCTCTCTCCTCTCTCTCAGTCTCTCTCAGTCTCTCAGTCTCTCTCTCTCTCAGTGTCTCTCTCAGTGTCTCTCTCTTTCTCTCTCTCTTTGTCTCTCTTAGTCTCTCTCTTTTTCTCTCTCTCTCTCTTTTTCTCAGTCTCTCTTTTTCGCTTTTTCCCTCTCCCTCTCTCCTCTCTCTCTTCTCTCTCTCTCTTCCCTCTCTCCTCTCTCTCTTTTCTCTCTCTATCTCTCTCCTCTCTCTCTTCTCTCTCTCTTCTCTCTCTCCATCTCTCTCCTCTCTCTTCTCTATCTCTTCTCTCTCTTCTCTCTCCTCTTTCTCCTCTCTTTCCCTCTCTCTCTTTTCTCTCTCTGTTCTCTTTCTTTTTTCTCTCTCTTCTTTCTCTCTCTCTGACGGAATCAGCTGACACTACAAGTCGAGCGGTGAGGCCAGCTTTTTACCGCCCCGCCAGCTAAACTATCAGCTGATGCTGTCGGACAGGAGTCTGCACAGGAGTGTGTAATTTTTTTTTTGCACTGATGCATCATCTGATTGTATAAAAGCCGTTTATAGAATCAGCTGCTGTGTCATGTGATTCAGGCCCATGAACCTGAAACATCATCTGATTGCTTTGCCTTCCAGCAAACCGATCAGATGTTATTGGATCCGGATTGGACGTCGTGGGACACTTGACCCAGGATTACTGCGGAGGGGGGTTCTTTATTTCAATAAAGATGGAGTCACTAATTGTGTTGTGTTTTATTTATAATAAAAATATTTTTCTGTGTGTTGTGTTTTTTTTTATCTGTACTAAAAATTCATGGTGGCCATGTCTAATATTGGCATGACACCATGAATTTCGAGTTTAGGGCCAGTTGATAATATACAGCCAGCCCTAACCCCATTATTACCCAGCTAATTACCATACCCGATGTTTACCTTAGTTACCAGTGTCCGCAGCTTCCAGACGCCGGCTCCGTGCAAGCGCAGCGTCACTTGCACGTTGCTGCTGGCTGAGGGCTGGTCACTGGTCGCTGGTGAGATCTGCCTGTTTGACAGCTCACCAGCGACCATGTAGCGATGCAGCAGCGATCCTGACCAGGTCAGATCGCTGGTCGGATCGCTGCTGCATCGCTAAAGTGTGAAGGTACCCTTAGATCTGGTAAACAAACAGCCGGGTACTGCTTGTTACAAGAGATGATCATTTCTCTTGGTCTGAGCAATGCTGCCCAGATCGGGAGAAATGAATGCGCGATCAGACAGCTGATCATTAAAGTCCCCTAGGGGACCGAGTAAAATAAAAAAAAAAGTTTAAAAAGTTTTGAAAAATAAAAAAAAATAAAAAAAATAAAAGTTCAAATCATCCTCCTTTTGCCCCATTGAAAATCAAAGGGTTCTAAAAATTAAAAATATACACATATTTGGTATCGCTGAGCTCAGAAATGGCCAATCTATCAAAATATAAAATCAATTAATCAGATTGGAATTTTTTTGCCATTACATCTTTTGCCAAATGCCAAAATTAAGTTTTTTGGTCGCCACTAGTTTTGCGCAAAATGCAATAACAGGCGATCAAAACGTAGCATCTGCGCAAAAATGGTGCGGTTAAAAAACATCAGCTTTAGACACAAAAAATAAGCCTTCACGGAGCCATAGATTCCGAAAAATGAGAACACTATTTGGTCACGGAAAATGGCGCAAAACATACACCACTTTTTCAGATAAACGTCTGATTTTTTTTAGCCCCTTAGATAAAAGTAAACTTATACATGTGTGGTGTCTACAAACTCGCACTGACCTGAGGCATCACAGTGACACATCAATTTTACCATATAGTGAACACTGTGAATAAAATATCTCAAAAACAATAGTGAATTCAATTTTTCGGCTTTTGGAATTTTTTTGCCATTTTCTAGTACACCATATAGTAAAACTTTTGGTTTCATTTAAAAGTACAGCTCGTTCTGCAAAAAACGAGCCCTCACATGACCATATTGACTGAAAAATAAAAAAGAAAGGCAAAAAATTAAACCGGAAAGCCCAAAAACGTTCCGTCATGAAGGGGGTTAAAAAAAGTTTCTCATTTTGCAACACTATTCTTCCTACCTTGACAAAAAGTCCATAGCAAAATAAATTGTACATTTTTGAGATGTACATGACAGAAAAATGCGTCAACAGCCCACAGTAGGAGGACGTGTATTGTAGTAAAATTGAACTAGTAAGGCTATGTGCGCACATTGAGTATTTGGTTGCAGAAATTTCTGCACCATTTCTGCATCTTTTGGGTATGTGCGCACATTGCGTTCTGGCGTGACAAATAAAAAGCAGCGTTTTGTCACTGCATGTGCGTTTCATAAAGCATCCAAAACGCTGCATTTTGGATGCATTTTGAATGCATTTTGAATGCATTTTTGAAAGTGCAGTCACACTCGGCTCTTCTACATTCCCATAGAGCATGGCTGGCTGCGAGACAGAGCCGTGCGATCAGAATGAACTCTCATGAACTTCACCCAATTTCATTGTCATAGCGTGGCTGTGTCTGTGTGCCGCGGCCTGATTTGCGATCACAGGTGAAAGACTCACCGGTGACCGCAAATCACCTGAGTGACTGAAGTGAGCCGCGTGATCAGCGGTACCATCACTCAGGTTACCCACGGCCACAGCTGTAGTCCTCCACTCGAGAGCAGTGGCCGCGGGTAGCTGAGTGACGTCATCGCTGATTGCGGCACTCACTTCAGTTGTTGCGTGGAGATCACAGAGAGCGGTTGTGCTCTACGGCCGCTCCTGTCAGCTTCATGTAGCAGAGCTGGATGCATCGTGGGACCTCGTGTGGATTACGCTGGACTTGGAGGGGTATTTGGGGATTTTAATAAAGTGGTGAAAGAGGGTGTTTTTTTCGGGTGTATGTGTTTATTTGCTTTCACTTACAGGTTAATCATTGGGGGTGTCTCATAGATGCCTGCCATGATTAACCTAGGACTTAGTGGCAGCTATGGGCTGCCATTAACTCCTTATTAGCCCGATTGACACCGCACCAGGGGGCAATTCGGGATGAGCCGGGTAGAGACCCGGGACTGTTGCATATAATGGATGCGGCAATTCCGGGCGGCTGCTAGCTGATATTTTTAGGCTGGGGGGGCTCCCTATAGCATGGGGCTCCCCATCCTGAGAATACCAGCCGTCAGCAGTGAGGCTTTATCTTGGTTGGTATCAAAATTGGAGGGGACTGCATGTCATTTTTTTTTCATTATTTATTTATTTTACTGCACTACAAAGACCCGCCCACCAGCGGCTGTGATTGGTTGCAGTGAGACAGCTGCCACTCAGTGTAGGGGAGTGTCTGAATGCAACCAATCATAGGTGCCGGTGAGCACAGGAAGCAGTGAATACGAAATGGAATAATGAGTGGCCGGTATTTTCAAAAGCAGGAGAAGCCGCCGGAGCTTTGTGACAGTCGTGCAGCGCGCGCCGGTGATCGGTCAGTGATTGGTGAATATGAGAGGGGGGGAGAGGGAGAGACCGACAGACAGAGACCGACAAAGAGAGACCAACCGACAGACAGAGAGAGAGATCGACACACTTTGTCAAAAAAGCATGCAGAACGCAACAAAAATGCAGTGCAAGCGTATTTTGGTTGCATTTTGACACACCTCATTGATTTCAGTGGGTGGAAAATGCAACTAAAACGCAAAAAAGAACTGACATGCTGCTTTTTTAAGGAAAAAAACCTCACATGTGCAAAGGATTCTCATTGACTTTGCTGGTATAAGGATTTGCTTACAGTTTTGTGACAAACCTGCATTAAAAACGCATTAAAAATGGGATAAAAACTGTGTGCACACAGTCTAAAACAGTAAAACAAAGATTTTTTAATTTTGTAATTTTTAACAATATTCCTCCCCTCAGTGAAAAAAATGAAAAAAAAAATTTGCTACATTGATTGGTAGTTGTCCAGAAAGCAAATTTCAGCTTCAACCCCAAAGTTTTGTTGTTGCACATAAAGTTGGCATATGGCACTAGTAAAACTATAATAAGTAACAAGTAGTGCCTAATTCATGCCTAATAATTTCTACTATTTGTATGTTCATCACAAATAACGAACCTAATGTAAGTCAATGGGAAACTGGAATAATTTTCTGGAGGACCTTGGTAGTCGGTCTGAGAGGTCTGTAAAAAGGCTGAAATGGATGGAAAAGTGCAGACATTGAATGGGAACAGCATGGGGAAGATGCCTGCATGCATTTCTGACTCACAATTTCTGAATGTTCTCAGAGTAGTGCAGGGATTAAAGCAGGAAAATTACACTTTCAAAGTTTCCCCGCAGCTGTCCCACTGCTTTTATGTCAAATCATTAAAATTCATGAATACGCACTGCTTCCTTCACTCTCCCTCTGTAACAATGTCTGTGATTGTTTGCAGTCCTGCAAACATTGAACTCAATGCCAGTTACCCGGTTTAGGAGATGTACACACGTGGAGTACTTGGTTTCAGACATTTCTGCACCAAATCTGCATCTCTTGGCAGAAAAGCGCATCAAAAATGCATGCAGTTTTGGTGCATTTTTCTGCAAGGAGATGCAGATTTGGCGCAGAAATATCTGTAACCAAATACTCAACATGCACACATCTCCTAATCTGGTAATTAAGCATTGAGTTCAGGGAGTTCACCTAAAGTTACAGCTGGGGTTCCCACAGTACCCCAACTGTGACATCAGGTGAACTCAATAAACTTAGCTGAGGTCAATGCATGTCCTGGCAAAATAACACATAAAAAATGTGATGCAGTTCTGAAACATTTTTGGTGCATTTTTCTGCAGGAGATGCAGTGAACTCAATGACTTCACCTCAGGTGAACTCATTGAACTCAGTGGCAGATTGCTAGATTAGGCTATATGCACATGTTGAGTATTTTGTTGCAGAAATCTGTGCATCAAATCTGTATCTCCTGACAAAAAAATTACACCAAAAATGTGATGATGTCTTTATGGTGGATTTTTCTGCAGATTTGGTGCAGAGTCCTTTGCAACAAAATACTCAATATGGGCAGATAGCCAAATCTGGTAATGATTGAGTTCAATGAGTTCATCTGAGGGGAGTTCACTGCATCTCCTGGCAGAAAAACGTGATTCTGTTTTGATGCATTTTTGGTGCATTTTTCTGCCAGATGATGCAGATTTGGTGTAGAGATTCTACAACAAAATACTCAACATGCACACATAGAGTAAGCTGGTAATCTGCCTCTGAGTTCAATGAGTTCACTTTATCTCCTGACAGAAAAATGCTCTAAAACGCATTAGAACTTTATCATGTTTTTGGTGCATTTTTTTGCCAAGAGATGCAGTGAACTCAATGAACTCACCTCAACTGAGTTCATTGAGATCACCTATGGTCAGTTCACCTGAGATCACAGCTGGGGTACCATGGCGGAAAAGCGCATCAAAACCGCATAAAAAATGCACGTAATTTCTGTGCATTTTTCTGCCAGGAGATGCAGATTTGGTGCAGAAATGTCTGCAACAAAGTACTCAACGTGCGCACATCTCCTAAACCGGTAATCCAGCATTGAGCCCAATCAGTTCACCTGAGGTTACAGCTGGGATTCTCAGGGTACCTCAACAGGTGAACTGACCTCAGGTGACCTCAATGAACTCTGTTACCTCACCTCAGGTGAAGTCAATGAACTTAGCTGAGGTGAGGTCACCGAGTTCGATGCATCGCAAAAAAATGCACTACAAATGCGACGCGGTTTTGATGCTTTTCTGGTGTATTTTTTGCCAGCGGATGCAGTCGACTCAGTGAACTCACCTCAGCTAAGTTCATTGAGAAATGTCTGCAACCAAATACTCAAAAGTGCGCATGTCACCCAATCTGGTACTCCAGCATTTACTTCAATGACTCCACCTGAGGTAAGGTCACTGAGTTCACCTGAGGTGGGTTCACTTGAGGTCACAGCTGGGGTACCCATGGGAAACCAAGCTCTGATATCAATTTAACTTACTGATGTCACCACTCACAGCTGCAGCTCTGTCAGTGTGTCCCTGATATTACATTTTCTATTGTAACCACACACTGCGACCTCAGATGTAGCAGAGCCCGCTTTGTCATGGGACATCGTGGTGTGGATTTTGTTAGACCTGCAGGGGTGTTTTCCTGGTTAATAAATTGGAGAAAGGATGTGTTTTTTTACTTTACAGGATTCTTCCCTGTGTTTTGGATTTACAGGGTTAGTAATATAGGTCTCATAGACTCCCCCTTGCTAACTATGGGCTTGATGACAGCTGTGATTTTTTTGGAAAATCACAGATGTCACTAACCCTATATATTATCCTGATTGCCACCACACCAAGGCAATTGGGATAAGCTGGGTAAAGCAAGGGTCATAATTGGTGCATCTAATGGTTGTGCCAATTCTCTGGCTGGCTGTGGGCTCCTAGTTTTAGGATGGAGAGGGCCCACTAACCATGGGCCTCCCCAGTCGAAGAATATCAGTCCCCAGCTGAACACTTTAGCTTGGCTGGGTATCAAAATTGGGGGGGATTACACAATGGATTTTTTTCAATTATTTCATTAAATATTTTTTAAAAATTGTATGGAGTCCCTCGTAGTTTGATACACAGTCAAAATAACCTACACACCTGGGAGTTATCGCCTGTAGCTGTCTGCTTTATCTGCGCTCTGCTTTGCTACATCTGACCATCTCAGCTCTGCTACATCTGAGTGAAAAGGTTAGATGTAGCAGAGTTGAGACAGATCTAGCATCCCTGAGAGTCCTGGCTTTGCTACACATGACCGTTTCACCTCTGCTACATCTGAGTTAGAAGATCTAATGTAGCAGAGAAGAGACATATGTAGTAGTGTCTCTGACTGTCTCTGCTCTGCTACATCTTACCTCAGCTCTGCTACATATGAGTGAGATAGTCAGATGTAGTAGAGCAGCGACAGATGTATGGTCTCTGACAGTCTTTGCTTTGCTACATCTGACAGTCTCTGGTCTGCTACATGTGACTGTATCAGCTCAGATTTATCTGAGTGAGACATTCAGATATTGCAGAGCAAAGACTGATGGAGCACCTGTGACTGTCTCTGCCCTGCTACATCCTACCTCACTCAGATGTAGCAGAGCTGAGACGGTCAGATGTAGCAGAACAGAGATGGTCAGAGATGCTCCACCAGTCTTTCCTCTGCAACATCAGACTGTTTCACTCAGGTGTAGTAGAGTTGAGATCGTCAGATGTGGCAGAGCAGAGATGCTACATTTGTCTCTGCTCTGCTACATCTGACTCTCTCACTCAGATGTAGCAGAGCTAAGACGATCAAATGTAGCAGAGCAGAGATGATCATATGCAGCAGAGCAGAGATGGGCAGAAACTGTACATCTGTCTCTGCTCTGCTACATCTGACTGTCTCACTCTGATGTAGCAGAACTGAAATAGTCAGATATAGCAAAGCAGAGATGGTCAGAGACACTACATCTGTCTCTGCTCTGCTACATCTGACTGTCTCATTCAGATGTCACAGAGTTGAGATGGTCAGATGTAGCACACAGATGGTCAGAGACAGTATATTTGTCTCTGCTTTGCTACAACTGAATGTCTCACTCAGTTGTAGCAGATGAGAAATGGTCAGAAACGCTACATATGTCTCTAGTTTGCTGCATCTGACGTCTGACTCAGATGTAGCAGAGCTGAGGCGCTCAGATGTAGCAGAGCTGAGATGGATGTAGCTTCCCTGACCATCTCTGCTCTACAACATCTGACCATCTCGGCTTTACTACATCTGACCATCTCAGCTCTCTCAGTTGAGTGAGACAGTCAGATGTAGAAGAGAAGAGACAGATGTATGGTCCTTGTGTCGCGGGCGGGGAGGAGGGTGTCGGCACACTACGCTCACCCCCTTCTGCTCGGGTCCGGCGGCTGCTGCTCAGTGGTGGCTCGAGCTGTAGGCCGGATCCCGGGGGCTCTCGAGCGGCACTCCTCGCCCGTGAGTGAAAGGGGTTGGTTGGGTGCGGGAATTGGTTATTGTCCGTGACGCCACCCACGGTTGTGGTGATTTCACCACCGCTGCTCAATACGGGGGTCCCGGGGATGGTGATGCGGAGCAGCCAGGTGTTGTGTTGCCCCTCCGTGGGTAGGGGTTGGTGATCCCGGGGCCCGGTGATGGTTTGGGAGGCGCAGGGCCTGGTGGGCGCAGGGACGCGGGGGCAGCGCTGTGCCTTGCGGCACTGTGGTACTCACTCAGCCTGAGACGTTGACACAGTTTTTACGGTAAACCAAACGGCTGGTAAGACGGTCCCACGGACGGCTGCACTTGCTCTCCCGGTAGGTGACGGTGATGTCCCTTTTCCTAGCACCTTTGTGTACTTGTTGGTTGCGATGGGTCCCCACCGGTAACCCGCTCCCCGGCTTCAAGCTGGACCGGGGGAGCTCTACTCTTTGCCCGCAGGCGCTGGCCCTAAGAAACTGGTGCCTTGGCGGTGGCGGTGTCTCTTCTACACTGGCTGGGCTGTTGCCTTCAATCGGGACTTGGTTGTTGGGGGATCTACGTCCCCTTCACTGACGGATTCGGCAAATTATGGCGACTCCAAGCCTTGCCGGGGTCCGAGAGGCCCCTGCCCTGGTGCTGACTGTCCTTCGGAACACTGCTCCAGACCGCCGGGCACACAGCCTACGGGGTCCTTCCAGGAACTTCCAATCGGTGCCCCTCCAGACAGTCACCGCCGTTGCTGACCTTGCTGACCTGTCCTGCACACAGCTGGACTACTTCAGGCTTTTGCACACTCTTTCTGTTCTGTCACCACTCTCGCTTTCCTCCTTTACCACTTTACTTCCTTCACTACTCATTTACTCAAGCTCGTCCCTGAGCTGACTCTACTCTAGCCCTCAGCTAGACTTCAACTGCCTGGTTTCTCCCGCCTCCAGAACTGTGAACTCCTCGGTGGGCGGAGCCAACCGCCTGGCCCACCCCCTGGTGTGAATCATCAGCCTCTGGAGGAAGGCAACAAGGATTTTTGGTTAGCTTAGATGTTCCTACCTGGGATGTAGGGTGTGGTGGTGTGTGACCTGTGTCCCCTTGCTTGCCCAGGGCGACACATTCCCCCTTAGCAAAATGCAGACCGTCCGCGGGCTGCCGTCCAACACCGGTTTTATTTTTCTGTAAAAGATAACATAATAATAATATAACATATTTACATTTTTAATAACTCATCCCTTAACGGGAGGCACATTTCTTAAACGTTGCAAACGGTTTACGGTTACGGTTTCCGCTCTCTCCCACCCAAGCAACCTGGCCCTGATGCTGCCCCTAAAGCCCAGGCAGCACCCCTTGACCCACAGTCCAGCACACGGTACCCGAGCGGGATCTGTCCTTCCCTCCAGAGGGTAGCCACCGGTTCCTTTGGTGCTGGGCCCCAGCCTGCTCTGCTCAGGGCCCTCCCTCCAACCTGCCTCTCCGGAGGCGGCATTGCGGAAAACGGTAACGGTAAACAACATATTTACAAGCCACTAACGTTTGTGGTTGCCCTGCAAGTTCACGGGCTTGTCCATGGATAGTTCTCCATGCAAAACTTTTTAAACGGTCCCCGCGGGGACAACGGTGCCGGCTCCAGCCGGTTGCAAATCACGGTAAATCTGGTGAAACTTCGGTAATTATCATTTTCTTATCATTTTTCCAAACTTTTCAAACAACAAAATGGTGGTCCCAACGGGGACGGTGCTACGGGCATCCGCTGCCCTACTCCGGACTTTCAGGCTCCAGTGCTCCTTCCAAGGGAGGGGGCGCGGCGCTTGCTCGGGCCTCTGGGCTGCCCCTCAATTTAGCGTCCAGCGCAAACCACCCCCGCTCCCCACAGTGCCGGGTGTATTGCACGATATCGCCTGGCATCAGGTTGTGGCCGGGATGCTCTTCAGGCAGGTGGGCATTCACATCCCGCCGGGCTACAAATACCTCGGCCTCCAGGCCCGGCTCGTAAATGAACCCGTAGCCCCGGCGGACATCAAACCGCCTCACCTGCCCCTCGTACAACGGACCCCGGACACGAAACGTTGCTTGCCGGAGGTTCTCTTTCTCCCGGATCGCTCTGGCCACCAGTTCGGCCTTCTTCCGCTCCCTCTCGGCGATCTCCAGGCCCAGCGGTACCGGCTCCCTATCCCAATACGGCGCTGCCGCCAGCGCCGGCGCACGGGTCGGGCCCCGCGGGACATCCTGGACGTTGCCCACTGTCAGGAATCTGGGCGGCATGTCCCGCGGTGTCTTGGCCTTGGGCGCTGCCTTGCAACAACAACCCGGCGCTACCTCAGCCGAGGTGTGGGGGATGGGCATAGGGGCTTTCCGCTGCTGGGCCTTCGGCTCGGAGCGGGTCATCGGCTCCGGCTCGGGGGATTTTTCAGGGGATGCCTCCGGTTCCACTTTCGGCGTCTTCCACGGTAACACCTCCGGTGTGCCGCGGGCTCCGGCTACAGGTCGGACCGCTTGGGTGGGGACGCTGGGTACTGCTACCGGTTGCGGTGGTAGCAGGCCTAGTGGCGGGGTCACGGCCTCCGGGACGGGTGGCAAGGGAGGTAGCGGGGGGAGAGGGCTTAGACCGGGCCCCACAGCCACGATGACCGGCCCTTCAAGGGCATCGGGACGTGGGTCACTCACCCTCCCTTTCTCCGCCTCCTCCTCGCGTCTCCGCGCGGTGGCTACAACGTCCGCCATGTCGGCCTCCCACTCCTCCATGAGGAGCTGCATCTTCACCTGCAGCCGTTGGTAGAGCTGCGCGGTCGGGATTTCCACCCACGCCGCGGTTCCAGGCGCGGGGGCTACGGTGTCGCGGGACGGCATCCACATGATGGCTTCTTCTTTACTTCCAGGAACGGTATGTTTGCAGAGTCCTGGCGTCCCTGCTTTTATAGCTGCAGCTACATGCGTCCAGCCGCCATCGCGTCCCCCTTAGCTCTTTTCGGCCCCTCCTCTCCCGGGGCGGGGTTTTGGCCTTCGCGCCTCTACTACTCGAGAAGACGCTCGAGCGGGAACTTTTCGCGCCAAAGATGGCGGCTTCTGAAATTTTTCTGCCGGATACCTCCGGCGGTAACAAGGCGCACCTCTACCAGACGGCAGAGCGGTAAGATCCTGTTCGTGACGCCAAGTTGTCGCGGGCGGGGAGGAGGGTGTCGGCACACTACGCTCACCCCCTTCTGCTCGGGTCCGGCGGCCGCTGCTCAGTGGTGGCTCGAGCTGTAGGCCGGATCCCGGGGGCTCTCGTGCGGCACTCCTCGCCCGTGAGTGAAAGGGGTTGGTTGGGTGTGGGAATTGGTTATTGTCCGTGACGCCACCCACGGTTGTGGTGATTTCACCACCGCTGCTCAATACGGGGGTCCCGGGGATGGTGATGCGGAGCAGCCAGGTGTTGTGTTGCCCCTCCGTGGGTAGGGGTTGGTGATCCCGGGGCCCGGTGATGGTTTGGGAGGTGCAGGGCCTGGTGGGCGCAGGGACGCGGGGGCAGCGCTGTGCCTTGCGGCACTGTGGTACTCACTCAGCCTGAGACGTTGACACAGTTTTTACGGTAAACCAAACGGCTGGTAAGACGGTCCCACGGACGGCTGCACTTGCTCTCCCGGTAGGTGACGGTGATGTCCCTTTTCCTAGCACCTTTGTGTACTTGTTGGTTGCGATGGGTCCCCACCGGTAACCCGCTCCCCGGCTTCAAGCTGGACCGGGGGAGCTCTACTCTTTGCCCGCAGGCGCTGGCCCTAAGAAACTGGTGCCTTGGCGGTGGCGGTGTCTCTTCTACACTGGCTGGGCTGTTGCCTTCAATCGGGACTTGGTTGTTGGGGGATCTACGTCCCCTTCACTGACGGATTCGGCAAATTATGGCGACTCCAAGCCTTGCCGGGGTCCGAGAGGCCCCTGCCCTGGTGCTGACTGTCCTTCGGAACACTGCTCCAGACCGCCGGGCACACAGCCTACGGGGTCCTTCCAGGAACTTCCAATCGGTCCCCCTCCAGACAGTCACCGCCGTTGCTGACCTTGCTGACCTGTCCTGCACACAGCTGGACTACTTCAGGCTTTTGCACACTCTTTCTGTTCTGTCACCACTCTCGCTTTCCTCCTTTACCACTTTACTTCCTTCACTACTCATTTACTCAAGCTCGTCCCTGAGCTGACTCTACTCTAGCCCTCAGCTAGACTTCAACTGCCTGGTTTCTCCCGCCTCCAGAACTGTGAACTCCTCGGTGGGCGGAGCCAACCGCCTGGCCCACCCCCTGGTGTGAATCATCAGCCTCTGGAGGAAGGCAACAAGGATTTTTGGTTAGCTTAGATGTTCCTACCTGGGATGTAGGGTGTGGTGGTGTGTGACCTGTGTCCCCTTGCTTGCCCAGGGCGACACATTCCCCCTTAGCAAAATGCAGACCGTCCGCGGGCTGCCGTCCAACACCGGTTTTATTTTTCTGTAAAAGATAACATAATAATAATATAACATATTTACATTTTTAATAACTCATCCCTTAACGGGAGGCACATTTCTTAAACGTTGCAAACGGTTTACGGTTACGGTTTCCGCTCTCTCCCACCCAAGCAACCTGGCCCTGATGCTGCCCCTAAAGCCCAGGCAGCACCCCTTGACCCACAGTCCAGCACACGGTACCCGAGCGGGATCTGTCCTTCCCTCCAGAGGGTAGCCACCGGTTCCTTTGGTGGCTGGGCCCCAGCCTGCTCTGCTCAGGGCCCTCCCTCCAACCTGCCTCTCCGGAGGCGGCATTGCGGAAAACGGTAACGGTAAACAACATATTTACAAGCCACTAACGTTTGTGGTTGCCCTGCAAGTTCACGGGCTTGTCCATGGATAGTTCTCCATGCAAAACTTTTTAAACGGTCCCCGCGGGGACAACGGTGCCGGCTCCAGCCGGTTGCAAATCACGGTAAATCTGGTGAAACTTCGGTAATTATCATTTTCTTATCATTTTTCCAAACTTTTCAAACAACAAAATGGTGGTCCCAACGGGGACGGTGCTACGGGCATCCGCTGCCCTACTCCGGACTTTCAGGCTCCAGTGCTCCTTCCAAGGGAGGGGGCGC
Source organism: Anomaloglossus baeobatrachus (assembly GCF_048569485.1). NCBI lineage: Eukaryota > Metazoa > Chordata > Amphibia > Anura > Aromobatidae > Anomaloglossus > Anomaloglossus baeobatrachus. The sequence goes on from NC_134356.1 coordinate 131,696,372, forward strand.
GGCGCTTGCTCGGGCCTCTGGGCTGCCCCTCAATTTAGCGTCCAGCGCAAACCACCCCCGCTCCCCACAGTGCCGGGTGTATTGCACGATATCGCCTGGCATCAGGTTGTGGCCGGGATGCTCTTCAGGCAGGTGGGCATTCACATCCCGCCGGGCTACAAATACCTCGGCCTCCAGGCCCGGCTCGTAAATGAACCCGTAGCCCCGGCGGACATCAAACCGCCTCACCTGCCCCTCGTACAACGGACCCCGGACACGAAACGTTGCTTGCCGGAGGTTCTCTTTCTCCCGGATCGCTCTGGCCACCAGTTCGGCCTTCTTCCGCTCCCTCTCGGCGATCTCCAGGCCCAGCGGTACCGGCTCCCTATCCCAATACGGCGCTGCCGCCAGCGCCGGCGCACGGGTCGGGCCCCGCGGGACATCCTGGACGTTGCCCACTGTCAGGAATCTGGGCGGCATGTCCCGCGGTGTCTTGGCCTTGGGCGCTGCCTTGCAACAACAACCCGGCGCTACCTCAGCCGAGGTGTGGGGGATGGGCATAGGAGCTTTCCGCTGCTGGGCCTTCGGCTCGGAGCGGGTCATCGGCTCCGGCTCGGGGGATTTTTCAGGGGATGCCTCCGGTTCCACTTTCGGCGTCTTCCACGGTAACACCTCCGGTGTGCCGCGGGCTCCGGCTACAGGTCGGACCGCTTGGGTGGGGACGCTGGGTACTGCTACCGGTTGCGGTGGTAGCAGGCCTAGTGGCGGGGTCACGGCCTCCGGGACGGGTGGCGAGGGAGGTAGCGGGGGGAGAGGGCTTAGACCGGGCCCCACAGCCACGATGACCGGGCCTTCAAGGGCATCGGGACGTGGGTCACTCACCCTCCCTTTCTCCGCCTCCTCCTCGCGTCTCCGCGCGGTGGCTACAACGTCCGCCATGTCGGCCTCCCAATCCTCCATGAGGAGCTGCATCTTCACCTGCAGCCGTTGGTAGAGCTGCGCGGTCCGGATTTCCACCCACGCCGCGGTTCCAGGCGCGGGGGCTACGGTGTCGCGGGACGGCATCCACATGATGGCTTCTTCTTTACTTCCAGGAACGGTATGTTTGCAGAGTCCTGGCGTCCCTGCTTTTATAGCTGCAGCTACATGCGTCCAGCCGCCATCGCGTCCCCCTTAGCTCTTTTCGGCCCCTCCTCTCCCGGGGCGGGGTTTTGGCCTTCGCGCCTCTACTACTCGAGAAGACGCTCGAGCGGGAACTTTTCGCGCCAAAGATGGCGGCTTCTGAAATTTTTCTGCCGGATACCTCCGGCGGTAACAAGGCGCACCTCTACCAGACGGCAGAGCGGTAAGATCCTGTTCGTGACGCCAAGTTGTCGCGGGCGGGGAGGAGGGTGTCGGCACACTACGCTCACCCCCTTCTGCTCGGGTCCGGCGGCCGCTGCTCAGTGGTGGCTCGAGCTGTAGGCCGGATCCCGGGGGCTCTCGAGCGGCACTCCTCGCCCGTGAGTGAAAGGGGTTGGTTGGGTGTGGGAATTGGTTATTGTCCGTGACGCCACCCACGGTTGTGGTGATTTCACCACCGCTGCTCAATACGGGGGTCCCGGGGATGGTGATGCGGAGCAGCCAGGTGTTGTGTTGCCCCTCCGTGGGTAGGGGTTGGTGATCCCGGGGCCCGGTGATGGTTTGGGAGGTGCAGGGCCTGGTGGGCGCAGGGACGCGGGGGCAGCGCTGTGCCTTGCGGCACTGTGGTACTCACTCAGCCTGAGACGTTGACACAGTTTTTACGGTAAACCAAACGGCTGGTAAGACAGTCCCACGGACGGCTGCACTTGCTCTCCCGGTAGGTGACGGTGATGTCCCTTTTCCTAGCACCTTTGTGTACTTGTTGGTTGCGATGGGTCCCCACCGGTAACCCGCTCCCCGGCTTCAAGCTGGACCGGGGGAGCTCTACTCTTTGCCCGCAGGCGCTGGCCCTAAGAAACTGGTGCCTTGGCGGTGGCGGTGTCTCTTCTACACTGGCTGGGCTGTTGCCTTCAATCGGGACTTGGTTGTTGGGGGATCTACGTCCCCTTCACTGACGGATTCGGCAAATTATGGCGACTCCAAGCCTTGCCGGGGTCCGAGAGGCCCCTGCCCTGGTGCTGACTGTCCTTCGGAACACTGCTCCAGACCACCGGGCACACAGCCTACGGGGTCCTTCCAGGAACTTCCAAACGGTCCCCCTCCAGACAGTCACCGCCGTTGCTGACCTTGCTGACCTGTCCTGCACACAGCTGGACTACTTCAGGCTTTTGCACACTCTTTCTGTTCTGTCACCACTCTCGCTTTCCTCCTTTACCACTTTACTTCCTTCACTACTCGTTTACTCAAGCTCGTCCCTGAGCTGACTCTATTCTAGCCCTCAGCTAGACTTCAACTGCCTGGTTTCTCCCGCCTCCAGAACTGTGAACTCCTCGGTGGGCGGAGCCAACCGCCTGGCCCACCCCCTGGTGTGAATCATCAGCCTCTGGAGGAAGGCAACAAGGATTTTTGGTTCTAAGGCTAAGTTCACACATCCTGTGTTTTGCATCAGTCACAATCCGTCGCCTTGGGGAATTACGGTAACCTGCAAAATATTTTGCAGGAATCCTGTATTTCCCCATAGACTTCTATTAGCGACGGATTGCGACTGATGACCCTGCGTTGCATCCGCTGCGTCGCGGTCCGTCGTTTTTGACTGACCGCCGAGCGGGGAGCAACGCAGAATGTAACGTTTTTCGGGCCGTCAAAATTAACGCGCCGCGCAGGAATCCGTCGCCATCCGTCAAGCTTGTAATGCATGTCTATGGTGCTGGATTCCGTCGTAATCCGTCTTACAACGGAATCCAGCGCAGGATTCCGTCATGCTCTACTGAGCATGCCCAGCATGCTTGGCACGCCCACTGGGCTGTCCCAAACACAGACGGATCATGACTGATCCGTCAAAAAACGGACGCACAGCGGATGTAACGGACGCAACTGATCCGTTTTTTCACAGGATTCCTGTGAAAGGAATCCTGTGAAAAACACATCAGTTGCATCAGTTGACATCTTGAAAATGACTGATCCGTTGCTGACGGACCTGACGGATTGAAAACACAGGATGTGTGAACTTAGCCTTAGATGTTCCTACCTGGGATGTAGGGTGTGGTGGTGTGTGACCTGTGTCCCTTGGCTTGCCCAGGGCGAAACACTTGACGATCTCTGCTCTGCTACATCTGACCGTATATGCTCTGCTAGATCTGAACATCTCAGCTCTTCTACATCTGAGTGAGACAGTCAGAAGTAGCAGACCAGAGACAGATGGAGCATCTCTGACCATCTCTGCTCTGCTACATCTTAACATCTCTGCTCAGCTACATCTGATCATCTCAGCTCTGCTACTTCTGAATAAAACGGTCATATGTAGCAGAGCAGAGTCAGATTTAGGTATTGGTACTATTATGTTGGGTCTATGCAATGTAATTTAATGTAGTTAGTATATGGCGGTATTATGCTTGGTCTATATAATGTAATCTCGTTACTATATGGTGGGATTATGCTGGGTCTGTAAGATGCAATCTCATTACTATATATTTTATACTCTTTTATACTGGGTATATAAAATGGAATGTGGTTAGTATATGGCGGTATTATGCTGGATCTTTACAATGCAATCTCAATACTATATGGCGGTATTATGCTGGGTCTATACAAGGCAATGTAGTTACTATATGGCTGTATGTATTCTGGGTTATTATGCTGGGTCTATACAATACAAAGTAATGTGGTTAATATAGGGCGGTATTATGCTGGGTCTCTACAATGCAATGTAATGCGATTACTATAAGGTGGTTTTATACTGGGTCTATACAATTCAATGCAATGTGGTTACTATATGGTGGTATTATACTGGGTATATACAGTGTAATGTAAAGTAATGTGGATACTATATGGCTCTATTATGTTTGGTTTACACAATGCAATCTCATTATTTTATGGTGGTAGTATGCTGGGTGTGTATACAATGCAATATGGATACTATATGACGGTATTATGCTGGGGGTATTAAAAACAATGTGGTTACTATATGGTGATATTATGCTGGGTCTATACAGTTCAATGTAATGTGGTTACTATATGACGGTATTATGCTGGGTCTATATAATGCAATCATGCTACTATATGGTGGTATTATGCTGACCCTATACAATGCGATGTGTTTACTATATGGCGGTATTATGCTGGGTCTATACAATGTAATATCATTACAACACTACAGTTCAAAAGTTTAGGGTCACTTGGATATTTCCTTATTTTTGAAAGAAAAGCACATTTTTTTTCAATGAAGCTAACATTAAATTTAACAGAAATCCACTCTATACATTGTTAATTTGGTAAATGACTATTCTAGCTGCAAATGTCTATTTTTATTGCAATATCTACATAGGTGTATAGAGGCTCATTACCAACAACCACCACTCCAGTGTTCTAATGGTACATTGTTTTTGCTAACTGTGTTAGGAGGCTAATGGATGTTTCGAAATCCCTTGAAAACCCTTGTGCAAGTATGTTAGCACAACTGAAAATAGTTTTGCTAATTAGAGAAGCTATAAAACTGACCTTCCTTTGAGCTAGTTGAGAATCTGGAGCATTACATTTGATGGTTCCATTAGACTCTCAAAATGGCCAGAAAAAGAGAGCTTTCATGTGAAACTCGACAGTCTATTCTTCTTCTTAGAAATGAAGGATAGTCCATGTGAGAAATTGCCAAGAAACTGAAGATTTCCTACAGCGGTGTGTACTACTCCCTTTAGAGGAGAGCACAAACAGGCTCTAACCAGAGTAGAAAGAGAAGTGGGAGGCCCCGCTGAACAACTGAGCAACAAGACAAGTACATTAGAGTCTCTAGTTTGAGAAATCGACGCCTCACATGTCCTCAACTAGCAGCTTCATTAAATAGTACCCGCAAAACGCCAGTGTCAACGTCTACAGTGAAGAGGCGACTCTGGGATGCTGGCCTTCAGCGCAGAGTGGCAAAGAAAGAGTCATATCTGAGACTGGCTAATAAAAGGAAAAGATTAATTTGGGCAAAAGAACACAGACATTGGACAGAGGAAGATTGGAAAAAAGTATTATGGACAGACGAATCGATGTTTGAGGTGTTTGGATCACACAGAACAACATTTGTGAGATGCAGAACAACTGAAAAGATGCTGGAAGAGTGCCTGACGCCATCTGTCAAGCATGGTGGAGGTAATGTGATGATCTGGGGTTGCTTTGGTGCTGGTAAAGTGGGAGATTTGTACAAGGTAAAAAGAATTTTGAATAAGGAAGGCTATCACTCTATTTTGCAACGCCATGCCATACCCTGTGCACAGCGCTTGATTGTAGCCAATTTCATCCTACATCAGGACAATGACCCAAAGCACACCTCCAAATTATGCATGAACTATTTAGGGAAGAAGCAGGCAGCTAGTATTCTATCTGTTATGAAGTGGCCAGCCAAGTCACCAGATCTCAACCTTATTGAGCTGTTGTGGGAGCAGCTTGACCGTATGGTACGCAAAAAGTGCCCATCAAGCCAATCCAACTTGTGGGAGGGGCTTCTGGAAGCATGGGGTGACAATCTCCAGATTGCCTCCGCAAATTAATAGCTAGAATGCCAAAGGTCTGCAAAGCTGTAATTTCTGCAAAGGGAGCATTCTGTGACGAAAGCAAAGTTTGAAGGAGAAAATTATTACACTGGGTCTATAGAATAGAATCTGGTTACTATATGGCAACATTATGCTGAGACTATGCAGTGGAGAGAGTAAAATGGGGTCTACTAGCAGCACACAGCATTCTGGGAAAGGAATCCACTAACTATAGGGTAGGTCACAGACTGAGAGTTTTACAGTGGAAGAAAAAGGGTCTCCCAGCAGCACAGAGTAAATCAGCAGAGGAATGTCACAGTCTTATAGGAGGTCAAAGGTACAGAGTGTTTCAGGAAAGCAGTAAGCTGATGTTTTGGTAGGTCACAAATGGAGCGTTACACTGAGAATGATGCAGGGCTCTCTGGCAGCTCAGAGGATTTTACAATAGGAATGTTGAAATATTGTAGTAGGTCACAAGCTGGAGTGTTCAGGTTCCACTCACAGCATAGCAGAGAGTATTTCAGGGGTAGGGCTAATCTTGTGGCTTGTCACAGACTATAGTTACACAGTGGAAGTAGTAGGAGAATTATTTTCCAGCAGCATATAGTATTTCAGGAAATGAATGTTGAGATATTGTAATAGGTCACAAGGGGGAAAGTGCAGGTTCCACTTGCAGCACAGAGTATTTAAGGGGTATGTTAATCTTGTGGCTAATATCTCTCTCTTTTTCGCTCTCCTCCCCAGACCTTCCTTTCTCGATATCTACTGCCCCCCAGACCTCCCTGCTTGAGTTTTTGACTTCCATTAGGCTTGTTACTCGAGACAAGCACTCAAACAATACAAATTGCTCGACTCAGTTACTGAGCACCTGAGCATTTTAGAGCTCACCCAGTACTAGTTGCAAGATACCACATGATGCATTAGCTGCAAGTCATTACGTGGAAGCTGCTTTAAATCGATTTGCTCATCTCTAGTTGTATGAGAATGCAATGATTTATTGAATTTATAACATCACAAGAGATTAGACAGATTAGCACAATAAAAAGGCTACTCCATGCCAAGAATTATGGATTGAAACCCCAAAGAGAAATTGTGTAGAAATCTAGCACCAGTATAAAACGTATTTTGTCAGACAAGCTAATCGTGACCTAATCAGGAAACGTCAACATACAGTGAAGCATTGTTCTGGTTAACCTTCTGACCATGCCTGCTGTGCTCCCAGAATGAAGCCATTACAGATAGGGAATGAAAAGACTAAAACACTCAGAGAAGAGATATCTTGAATTATTCATAAAATATTTTAAAGTGTATTTCTGTCTCATTATTAATATTTCGTGGGGCTGGGAGATATACTGCAGTAAGTTTGGTGATCATATGGAAATAAGTCCACATGGCACGTTCTGAATGTTTGTCAGATATGTAAACAGTAGCACTCTGCAACTAAATGGGAAAGATTTGTGACTGAATATCAAAGCTGTCAGGAAGAAAAAAAATAATTTCATACCAAAAATAAGTATATAGTAAGATCAACATTCTCTAGAGAATCATACTAGCTTAATATTTCCCTACTGAGCTCTTGTTTTCAGAGAATCCTCTCCTCTTCAAAAAGAATGAGAAGATCATTATGCGAATAGTCGGCTTTAATTTCATAAGTTGAATAATATTTCAAATAATTTATCATCAGCAATTGCATTAGTAAAATGATTAGAATCTTAAGTACATGGGGATAATGATTTAAAGGGGTTTTCCTATCTTAGGCATTTATGGCATATGCACAGGATATAGCCAGGGCCGGGATGAGTGGTAGACAGTTAGGCACCTGCCTAGGGCGCTACCTCCTGCCTACCCAAGGGTGCGCATTTTGCTGAAAAAAATCATTTACTTTGCTGAATGCCTGCGGCCACCCGTTGCCTTCCTCTGACTGCAGGCATTCAGCACAATAATAGCTGGGGTACACAGGGGAGCAGTGTCAGTCAGTGCCCTGTCTATCGATGCTTCTCTGCACTCCATTGTATTCGCATTTGTAAGACACCAATGCAATTGATGTACAAAAATAATGTAGTTTACAGCACCCACTGTAGAAATCTTGCAATCATGCAATCCACATGTTCAATAGCAAGAGAGAGAGATGCACGTCATATCCAAGGGATCAGCTCGGAAAAGGCCATACCAAAACTAGAAATAGCCAATGCAATTGATGTCGGAGCCACCTGCCACAAGAGCCTAAGAGCTGGCTATGAGGACATAAGTGGCAGGCTATGGGGGCATAAGATGTGCTGGCTATGGGGACATTAAAAGTGTGGGTGGCAATGGGGTCATAAGGGGCGAATTATGTGGACATTTCAATAGAGCCTGTCTAAAGGGACAAAAGGGGCTGGCTATGTGAACATAAGTAGTTGGCTGTGGGGATTTTACAAGAGTGGCTAGCTATGACATAAGGGGGGCTGACTATGGTGCCATTCAAAGAGGGGCTGGCTATGGCATATAGGAGGTATTGTGGGACATTACAAGAGGGTCTTGCTATAGGGACATAAGGGGCTGGCTATAGGGACATTACAAGAAAGGCTGGCTATGTGGACATAAGGGGCTGGCTATGAGGACATAAGGGGCCTGCCATGGGGAAATTACATGGGGAAATTGTGTCCCTTGTGAGGTTGATGGTGTTTCCTTTCCCTTGCACCTCTTGTTGTGGTTTTCGGCTCCCCTGGCTGGGCAGTGGTAGCCCGCTCCCCGGCGGTTAGCTGCCGGAGGAGCCCTCGTTTGCCAGCAGGCGCTGGCCCGTCGGATGTTTGGCCCTTGGCGGTGGCTCTCACTCGGTATCGGTGGGCTTTTGCCTTCTTTCGGGACTTTGGGTGAGGATGAACCCGGGAGGTCCAGACTGCAATCAGTTAATTTGCCTAAACTCAGAGGCTTCTAAGCTAGGATGGGATTAGAAACAATGCAAAAACGGCCATATCAATTGCATTCATACACTAGGGCGACACTATATAGTGGTCCCTAAGTGGGTATATTCTTCAAAAACATATTCAATGGAGGAGAAAAGGAAGAAGAGGTACTAGCTATGGAGACATTACAAGAGGGGTTGATTGTGGGGACATAAAGAGCTGGCTATGGGGATATTACAAGAGTGGCTGGCTATGCTAACATAAGGAGTTGGCTATAGGGATTTTACAAGAGGTGCTGGTGAAGCATCCCCGAGTCACTCAGGGCACTACTAGGTACTGCATCCTCACGGGGATGCAGGGCCTACCCCCAGGGACCTGGAACACCAGTGCCAGCAACACCAACACACACCAAAATTCTAGTTACCACTCCACACCAGGGGTCATTGGCTAGTAGGAGACTGCCACAAAAAGGGACAGTTGGGCCCCAATTGCTCCACTCTATGGTGACCCAACCACACTGAGGTTGCCAGGGACAGAGCAATCGAGTCATCAACTGGCATTGGAACTACAGGGACCTGAACCAGCCGTCCGAGGGTCAAGAGTGAGTAGAGACTGTTAAATACAACCCACAGTGTGGCCTCCCTTATTAACGGCGAAAGACTTCATCTCACAAATCCCTGCGGAGGGCCTACCACCATTGCTGCCATTACCACCAGCCCTGGGAGTAACTACTTCAATAGCGTCGGTTCCCCCATAATAACCGCAACCCGCAGGTGGCGTCACACAAATGACTTTAATCTCCCCTGTAAATACTCCCCATTAAAATAGCACCCAGGGCACGGGCCGGGCAACGGTCACCAAAGTGACATTCCAGAGTTATACACTGCCCGGGACCGAGTATCCCATTCCCTGGGCGACACGCTGGCTATGAGGACATTACAAGAGAACGCTGGCTGTGGGGACATTACAAGAAGGTCTGTGGGGACATAACAATAAGATGACCATTCTGTATTGGGTGCGGCACGGGACCTTTTATTGAGGGCTGTGGTGACCATAGGGGGCTGTGCAGGACATTCTATTGTATATTAGAGGGTTGTGATGGAAATATTGTGTGGGATGCTGTGGAGGACATTATACTGTATATGAGGAGCTGTGGAGGCATTATACTGTATTGCAGACTGGAGGGGCTATAATATTGTATGGGGTGCTGTGAGGACCATTATATTATATAATGGGGAGCTGTCATGGACATCATACTGCATGGAGGGCTGTAATGTACATCATGGTGTATATTGGGGGCTGTTGTGCATATTATAGAGTATGGACATCTATGGTAACCATCATACTGTATAGAAGGACAGTGTGGGAGGGTGTACAGTTTGGAGAGGACAATGTGGTGGGCAGGATAAAGATATAGGGTGAAAAAGGGGCACAGTATAAATATGGAGAGGAGGCAGCAGGAAATGGGGGCACAGTATGGAGAGAGGTTAGCATGATGGGAGGACAGTGTGGAGCTATAGATAGTGTAAGGGAAAACAGTGGAGAGGGCATGGCATTGCCATTGTATACGCCGTGGTTCATAGGGGCAGACAGTGTGGTGATTATAGATGATAATGGCAGACAGTGGGGCAGATATACTGTACTACATGAAAACTGACAGTGTGGCAGGTGTAGATTGTACCGCCCTGAGAGGGGCTCAGCTGCTCCTTTGCTCGGGCCGAGCTGCTCGAGGTCCGGGCTCGGGTTGTCGGTGGCACGAGCGCCTCCGGACCGGGGGCCACGTCGCTCTGTTAAGGGGAGGCAGTAGGGTGGTGGTGGTGTGGGACGAGGTGCGCAGCCGGGGGCCGCGTTGTCGTTGCACGGGTCGTGACGCCACCAACGGGTCGTGGTGACGGGATGCACCACCGCTGCGGCTGGAGGGAAGGGGAGCTCCCGGGAGCGGTGTTGTGGCCGCAGCCTAGATGTTAGCCCCTCCGTTGATAGGGGCGGTGTGTCCCGGGGCCCGGTGGAGACTGGCAACGGTGTTGTTGTCGGCGTGCAGGGTGCCGTGCTGCAGTGCGGTGTCGTGCCCGGATGGCACTGGTGTACTCACGATTAATTCACACTCAGAGTCACTGGTAAACCAAAGTTTGTGTATGGTCGGGTCCCGCAGCCGGCTGCTTGTGTCCCTTGTGAGGTTGATGGTGTTCCCTTTCCCATGCACCTCTTGTTGTGGTTTTCGGCTCCCCTGGCTGGGCAGTGGTAGCCCGCTCCCCGGCGGTTAGCTGCCGGAGGAGCCCTCGTTTGCCAGCAGGCGCTGGCCCGTCGGATGTTTGGCCCTTGGCGGTGGCTCTCACTCGGTATCGGTGGGCTTTTGCCTTCTTTCGGGACTTTGGGTGAGGATGAACCCGGGAGGTCCAGACTGCAATCAGTTAATTTGCCTAAACTCAGTGGCTTCTAAGCTAGGATGGGATTAGAAACAATGCAAAAACGGCCATATCAATTGCATTCGTACACTAGGGCGACACTATATAGTGGTCCCTAAGTGGGTATATTCTTCAAAAACATATTCAATGGAGGAGAAAAGGAAGAACAAAACCAAAAGATTAGGTGAAAATATTAAATATTTTATTAAAGTGATAATGCTATAAAATGCAAGGATCAGAAGGCTGCACAGATTCAGAAAAAAGGGGGGAGGGTTGTTAAAAGGGACCCCCCTCTCAGACAGCACGACCACCTGTGATTGGATGGATGTGGGCAACCAAGGAGAAAGTGGAGATAATAAATGTGTAGATAATAACAACTATAGTGGGGCTGCATCCAGGGCCAAATAATGGGTAATACACAGTCATTGTATTAAGTAGCACAGGGTAATGGCAAGTGTGCCATAAGAGATGGAGTGGACATGCAGATGGCAAATTATTACAGGGTCAAGTTATATAACTTAGATTATATCTGCATGTCCAGTTCAAATACAAAAGCACACAAGCAATCACACCAGGTATGAAAAAAGTGGACGCAGGGCCAGGAAATAAGAGATAACAGCAGGAATCTGCAGTAAAATTGCAAGGGGGCAATCTAATGCGGTTAGAAATTCCCCAAAGTTACCTGTGGTGGTGAGGGGTCGCAGTGCCTGGGAGGGGGGTCCTCCCAACGATCGTTTCGCAGGACGCGCTTTTTCGTAGGGCAGTATAAGGAGGATGGGGAGCAGAAAGTTTTATATGGGATGCGGCGGGTGTGGATCTAGAAATGATTGCAGGCAGGTGCATGCACGGGCGGCAGAGGGGCGAGAGGCGAGGAAAACACCCGCGACGCCATTGGGGCGCATACCCGGGAGGCAGGGACGCGTCACCATGGCTCCCGGGCATGCGCACACAGCGGCACAGGGAATCACTGCCGCTCGGCCGTCGGCAAGCCCGCGCATGCGCACTGCTGCAATCAGGGGATCTCCTCAAGCCTCCCATGAAGGAAGGCCGAGAATAGAAAAAAGAACTAACAGGTAATGAAAATGACAGGGCCACACCCGCCGCATCCCATATAAAACTTTCTGCTCCCCATCCTCCTTATACTGCCCTACGAAAAAGCACGTCCTGCGAAATGATTGTTGGGAGGACCCCCCTCCCAGGCACTGCGACCCCTCACCACCACAGGTAACTTTGGGGAATTTCTAACCTCATTAGATTGCCCCCTTGCAATTTTACTGCAGATTCCTGCTGTTATCTCTTATTTCCTGGCCCTGCGTCCACTTTTTTCATACCTAGTGTGATTGTGTGGCGCCCTGGACAAGTCAGGTCGTCACAGGTACTGCAACAACACACCCCACACCCCGGCTAGGCACACCAAAGTCAGACAAAAATCCTTGTTGCCTCCCTCCAGGGGCTGATGTCCACACCAGGGGGTGGAGCCAGGCGGTTGGCCCCACCCACCGAGGAGTTCACAGTCCTGGAGGCGGGAAAAGGAAGTCAGATCAGTTAGGGAGTTGAAGAGTAAAGTGGTAGTGGAGCAGACTGACCATGTCCGGGTGCGTGGCCCGGGCACATACAGCAAGGTTGGCAGACGGTGGTGAACGTCTGCAGCAGGGGCTGATTGACGTGAACCGTAAGGACCGGGGACGGGCGGTGGCCCGCCGGTACCGGATCGGGGAGCGAAGAGAAGCCAGCACCATTCGGCAGGGCCTACAGACCCCGACCAGGCTTGGAGTCGCCATAAAACCGGTCAAATCCGTTAGCGAAGGGAACCTCCGGGGTTTCCCAGCAGTCAAGACCCGATTGAAGGCAACAGCTCAAACCGTGAAGGGAAATTCAGTCACCGCCAAGGCTACAGTTCCCAGGGTCAGAGCCTGCGGGCAAAAGGGGCTCCCTCAGCCTCCGTCCAAGCTGGGGAGCGGGTTACCGGTGGGAAGCCACCAGAACTGAGAGCACAACACAGGTGCAGGGGAAGGCAGTCACCGCCAACCTACCGGGAGAAGAACCACCGCAGCCATCTGTGGGACCCGTCCATCCAGCCGTTTGTTTTACCGGAGACTTTGTATTCATCATTGGCTGAGTGAGTACCACTGTGCCGTGCGGCACCGCGCTGCCCCCGCGACCCTGCACCTCACCAGGTCCCGTAACCCACCTGCCATCCTCCCCTCACCGGGCCCCGGGACAACCAACCCCCCTACCCACGGAGGGGAAAAACAACATCCAAGCTGCTCCCTGTCATCGCTCCCGGGATCCCCGTCCAGAGCAGCGGTGGTGTCACAACCTCACCACAACCGTGGGTGGCATCACGGACAATAAATCCCCAAAACCATTCCCCTTTTCACTCACGGGCGAGGAGCGCCGCTCGAGTCCCCGGAATCCGGCCCACCGCTCGAGCCACCACCGAGCAGCGAGCGAAGCAGCAGCAGCCGGACCCGAGCAGTGGGTGAGCACAGCGTCCCCTCCTCCGCCCGCGACAACTTGGCATCACGAACAGGATCTTACCGCTCTGCCGTCTGTTAGAGGTGCGCCTTGTGACCACCGGAGGTGTCCGGCCGTAAAATTTGAGAAGCCGCCATTTTGGGCGCGAAAAATCCCCGCTCGAGCGTCTCCTCGAGCAGTGGAGGCGCGAAAGCCGAAACCCCGCCCCTGTAGAGGAGGAGCCGGAAAAAGACTAAGGGGGACGGATGGCGTCTGGCCGCATGTAGCCCGCGGCTATAAAAGCAGGGACGCCGGGACTCTGCAATCTGCTGGTTCCTGGAAAGTACCGCTACCAACATGTCCGCCCCATCCAGCTACACGGAGGTTACGGAGCCGGTGCCTGGGACGGCGGCGTGGCTCAGGGCCTGAACGGCGGGGATCTGCCGGCGCTACCGAAGTCAGATATGTCTGCTGATGGAGCAGTGGACCGCAGAGGTGGAAGCGGTAGCTGCGGTCGCCCGGGTATACGGAATGGAGGCTATGATGGAGGAGCTGGTGAGTGACCCACGCCCCTGTGTCCCCGAGGGACCGGCCATTACGGCTGAGGGACCCGGTCTACTCCTGGGCCCCATGCCGCCTCCGTCTTCCCTGCCCGTGCACCCCGCTGCTGCCGGTCCGTCTGACGTACACCCCCTCGTAACGGTAGCTGAAAGAGGGGTGAGCCTGGAGACTGCGGCAGCTGGCGGCAACCCGCCTGGCGCAGGGACAGATGATAGTGACTCCGGACCTGACACAGAGCCTGTTTCCGAGGAGGACGAGGGAGTCGTCGCCCTGTATGGTGCAGAGGCCACTTACATCCCCCGGAGCAGGAATAATGGATACCGGGCGGCCCTTCCTCGTCGTGCCTGCTATGTGCTGGAGGGGCTGGTGCCAGTGGTCTTCCACCCGGGACTGGGTGAGGAGGGCGAGGATGAGCAGTGATGGCAGCGGAGCCCCGCTGCAAGTTGTCCCCGTTGGGACCACCTGTAGAGTTAAAAAGAGTTTGAATGATAAGATTGATCAACCGAAGTTTATCTGATTGGAACCTTGATTAAACCGGCCGTTGCCGGCAACTAGTCCCCGTAGGCACCTTCTGCAACCGTTTGCGTAAGGAACCTCTTACGGACAAGCCAGAGAACTTGCAGGGCAACCACAAACTTGTGGAATGTAAATAATAGTTGTCTTAAACCGTTACCGCCTCCGGAGAGGCAGATTTGGGAGGATGGGCCTGGAGGAAAGGGATGGCCCAGGCCCGCCACTTCCGTAACTGGTGGCGATCCTCCGGGGGTTCAGGGGTCCCCATGGACGCGGGTCCCCTGAAAGAGACTGAACCCGCTCGGGCAGCTTGGTTCTGGACTGGGGTTAAGGGGTGCTGCCCACTTCTTAGGGGCGGCATCAGGGCCAGGTTGTTTGGGTGGGAGAAGAGCGGAAGCCGTACCGTCGTGAAATGTTGTGATTTTTACAAGTTTTTACCGTTTTCTATCTTTTGCAGTTAACAAAAATAAAACCGGTGATGGACGGGCAGCCCGCGGACGGTCTGCATTTTACTAAGGGGGAATGTGGCGCCCTGGACAAGCCAGGTCGTCACAGGTACTGCAACAACACACCCCACACCCTGGCTAGGCACACCGAAGTCAGAAAAAAATCCTTGTTGCCTCCCTCCATGGGCTGATGTCCACACCAGGGGATGGAGCCAGGCGGTTGGCCCCACCCACCGAGAAGTTCACAGTCCTGGAGGCGGGAAAAGGAAGTCAGATCAGTTAGGGAGTTGAAGAGTAAAGTGGTAGTGGAGCAGACTGACCGTGTCCGGGTGCGTGGCCCGGGCACATACAGCAAAGTTGGCAGATGGTGGTAAACGTCTGCAGGAGGGGCTGATTGACGTGAACCGTAAGGACCGGGGACAGGCGGTGGCCCGCCGGTACCGGATCGGGGAGGGAAGAGAAGCCAGCACCATTCGGCAGGGCCTACGGACCCCGACCAGGCTTGGAGTCGCCGTAAAACCGGTCAAATCCCTTAGCGAAGGGAACCTCCGGGGTTTCCCAGCAGTCAAGACCCGATTGAAGGCAACAGCTCAAACCGTGAAGGGAAATACAGTCACCGCCAAGGCTACAGTTCCCAGGGCCAGAGCCTGCGGGCAAAAGGGGCTCCCTCAGCCTCCATCCAAGCTGGGGAGCAAGTTACCGGTGGAAAGCCACCAGAACCGAGAACACAACACAGGTGCAGGGGAAGGCAGTCACCGCCAACCTACCGGGAGAAGAACCACCGCAGCCATCTGTGGGACCCGTCCATCCAGCCGTTTGTTTTACCAGAGACTTTGTATTCATCATTGGCTGAGTGAGTACCACTGTGCCGTGCGGCCCCGCGCTGCCCCGCGACCCTGCACCTCACCTGGTCCCGTAACCCACCTGCCATCCTCTCCTCACCGGGCCCCGGGACAACCAATCCCCCTACCCATAGAGGGGAAAAACAACATCCAAGCTGCTCCCTGTCATCGCTCCCGGGATCCCCGTCCAGAGCAGCGGTGGTGTCACAACCTCATCACAACCGTGGGTGGCGTCACGGACAATAAATCCCCAAAACCATTCCCCTTTTCACTCACGGGTGAGGAGCGCCGCTCGAGTTCCCGGGATCCGGCCCACCACCGAGCAGCGAGCGAAGCAGCAGCAGCAGCCGGACCCGAGCAGTGGGTGAGCGCAGCGTCCCCTCCTCCGCCCGCGACAACTTGGCGTCACGAACAGGATCTTACCGCTCTGCCGTCTGTTAGAGGTGCGCCTTGTGACCACCGGAGGTGTCCGGCCGAAAAATTTGAGAAGCCGCCATTTTGGGCGCGAAAAATCCCCGCTCGAGCGTCTCCTCGAGCAGTGGAGGCGCGAAAGCCGAAAACCCGCCCCTGTAGAGGAGGAGCCGGAAAAAGACTAAGGGGGACGGATGGCGTCTGGCCGCATGTAGCCCGCGGCTATAAAAACAGGGACGCCGGGACTCTGCAATCTGCTGGTTCCTGGAATGTACCGCTACCAACATGTCCGCCCCATCCAGCTACACGGAGGTTACGGAGCCGGTGCCTGGGACGGCGGCGTGGCTCAGGGCCTGAACGGCGGGGATCTGCCGGCGCTACCGAAGTCAGATATGTCTGCTGATGGAGCAGTGGACCGCAGAGGTGGAAGCGGTAGCTGCGGTCGCCCGGGTATACGGAATGGAGGCTATGATGGAGGAGCTGGTGAGTGACCCACGCCCCTGTGTCCCCGAGGGACCGGCCATTACGGCTGAGGGACCCGGTCTACTCCTGGGCCCCATGCCGCCTCCGTCTTCCCTGCCCGTGCACCCCGCTGCTGCCGGTCCGTCTGACGTACACCCCCTCGTAACGGTAGCTGAAAGAGGGGTGAGCCTGGAGACTGCGGCAGCTGGCGGCAACCCGCCTGGCGCAGGGACAGATGATAGTGACTCCGGACCTGACACAGAGCCTGTTTCCGAGGAGGACGAGGGAGTCGTCACCCTGTATGGTGCAGAGGCCACTTACATCCCCCGGAGCGGGAATAATGGATACCGGGCGGCCCTTCCTCGTCGTGCCTGCTATGTGCTGGAGGGGCTGGTGCCAGTGGTCTTCCACCCGGGACTGCGTGAGGAGGGCGAGGATGAGCAGTGATGGCAGCGGAGCCCCGCTGCAAGTTGTCCCCGTTGGGACCACCTGTAGAGTTAAAAAGAGTTTGAATGATAAGATTGATCAACCGAAGTTTATCTGATTGGAACCTTGATTAAACCGGCCGTTGCCGGCAACTAGTCCCCGTAGGCACCTTCTGCAACCGTTTGCGTAAGGAACCTCTTACGGACAAGCCAGAGAACTTGCAGGGCAACCACAAACTTGTGGAATGTAAATAATAGTTGTCTTAAACCGTTACCCGCCTCCGGAGAGGCAGATTTGGGAGGATGGGCCTGGAGGAAAGGGATGGCCCAGGCCCGCCACTTCCGTAACCGGTGGCGATCCTCCGGGGGTTCAGGGGTCCCCATGGACGCGGGTCCCCTGAAAGAGACTGAACCCGCTCGGGCAGCTTGGTTCTGGACTGGGGTTAAGGGGTGCTGCCCACTTCTTAGGGGCGGCATCAGGGCCAGGTTGTTTGGGTGGGAGAAGAGCGGAAGCCGTACCGTCGTGAAATGTTGTGATTTTTACAAGTTTTTACCGTTTTCTATCTTTTGCAGTTAACAAAAATAAAACCGGTGATGGACGGGCAGCCCGCGGACGGTCTGCATTTTACTAAGGGGGAATGTGGCGCCCTGGACAAGCCAGGTCATCACAGGTACTGCAACAACACACCCCACACCCTGGCTAGGCACACCGAAGTCAGACAAAAATCCTTGTTGCCTCCCTCCATGGGCTGATGTCCACACCAGGGGATGGAGCCAGGCGGTTGGCCCCACCCACCGAGGATTTCACAGTCCTGGAGGCGGGAAAAGGAAGTCAGATCAGTTAGGGAGTTGAAGAGTAAAGTGGTAGTGGAGCAGACTGACCGTGTCCGGGTGCGTGGCCCGGGCACATACAGCAAAGTTGGCAGATGGTGGTAAATGTCTGCAGGAGGGGCTGATTGACGTGAACCGTAAGGACCGGGGACAGGCGGTGGCCCGCCGGTACCGGATCGGGGAGGGAAGAGAAGCCAGCACCATTCGGCAGGGCCTACGGACCCCGACCAGGCTTGGAGTCGCCGTAAAACCGGTCAAATCCCTTAGCGAAGGGAACCTCCGGGGTTTCCCAGCAGTCAAGACCCGATTGAAGGCAACAGCTCAAACCGTGAAGGGAAATACAGTCACCGCCAAGGCTACAGTTCCCAGGGCCAGAGCCTGCGGGCAAAAGGGGCTCCCTCAGCCTCCATCCAAGCTGGGGAGCAAGTTACCGGTGGGAAGCCACCAGAACCGAGAACACAACACAGGTGCAGGGGAAGGCAGTCACCGCCAACCTACCGGGAGAAGAACCACCGCAGCCATCTGTGGGACCCGTCCATTCAGCCGTTTGTTTTACCAGAGACTTTGTATTCATCATTGGCTGAGTGAGTACCACTGTGCCGTGCGGCCCCGCGACCCTGCACCTCACCTGGTCCCGTAACCCACCTGCCATCCTCTCCTCACCGGGCCCGGGGACAACCAATCCCCCTACCCATGGAGGGGAAAAACAACATCCAAGCTGCTCCCTGTCATCGCTCCCGGGATCCCCGTCCAGAGCAGCGGTGGTGTCACAACCTCATCACAACCGTGGGTGGCGTCACGGACAATAAATCCCCAAAACCATTCCCCTTTTCACTCACGGGCGAGGAGCGCCGCTCGAGTTCCCGGGATCCGGCCCACCACCGAGCAGCGAGCGAAGCAGCAGCAGCAGCCGGACCCGAGCAGTGGGTGAGCGCAGCGTCCCCTCCTCCGCCCGCGACAACTTGGCGTCACGAACAGGATCTTACCGCTCTGCCGTCTGTTAGAGGTGCGCCTTGTGACCACCGGAGGTGTCCGGCCGAAAAATTTGAGAAGCCGCCATTTTGGGCGCGAAAAATCCCCGCTCGAGCGTCTCCTCGAGCAGTGGAGGCGCGAAAGCCGAAACCCCGCCCCTGTAGAGGAGGAGCCGGAAAAAGACTAAGGGGGACGGATGGCGTCTGGCCGCATGTAGCCCGCGGCTATAAAAGCAGGGACGCCGGGACTCTGCAATCTGCTGGTTCCTGGAAAGTACCGCTACCAACATGTTCGCCCCATCCAGCTACACAGAGGTTACGGAGCTGGTGCCTGGGACGGCGGCGTGGCTCAGGGCCTGAACGGCGGGGATCTGCCGGCACTACCGAAGTCAGATATGTCTGCTGATGGAGCAGTGGACCGCAGAGGTGGAAGCGGTAGCTGCGGTCGCCCGGGTATACGGAATGGAGGCTATGATGGAGGAGCTGGTGAGTGACCCACGCCCCTGTGTCCCCGAGGGACCGGCCATTACGGCTGAGGGACCCGGTCTACTCCTGGGCCCCATGCCGCCTCCGTCTTCCCTGCCCGTGCACCCCGCTGCTGCCGGTCCGTCTGACGTACACCCCCTCGTAACGGTAGCTGAAAGAGTGGTGAGCCTGGAGACTGCGGCAGCTGGCGGCAACCCGCCTGGCGCAGGGACAGATGATAGTGACTCCGGACCTGACACAGAGCCTGTTTCCGAGGAGGACGAGGGAGTCGTCGCCCTGTATGGTGCAGAGGCCACTTACATCCCCCGGAGCGGGAATAATGGATACCGGGCGGCCCTTCCTCGTCGCGCCTGCTATGTGCTGGAGGGGCTGGTGCCAGTGGTCTTCCACCCGGGACTGGGTGAGGAGGGCGAGGATGAGCAGTGATGGCAGCGGAGCCCCGCTGCAAGTTGTCCCCGTTGGGACCACCTGTAGAGTTAAAAAGAGTTTGAATGATAAGATTGATCAACCGAAGTTTATCTGATTGGAACCTTGATTAAACCGGCCGTTGCCGGCAACTAGTCCCCGTAGGCACCTTCTGCAACCGTTTGCGTAAGGAACCTCTTACGGACAAGCCAGAGAACTTGCAGGGCAACCACAAACTTGTGGAATGTAAATAATAGTTGGCTTAAACCGAAGCAGAAGCAGCAGCAGCAGCCGGACCCGAGCAGTGGGTGAGCGCAGCGTCCCCTCGTCCGCCCGCGACAATTGCATGTGTGCTTTTGCATTTGAACTGGACATGCAGATATAATCTAAGTTATATAACTTGACCCTGTAATAATTTGCCATCTGCATGTCCACTCCATCTCTTATGGCACACTTGCCATTACCCTATGCTACTTAATACAATAACTGTGTATTACCCATTATTTGGCCCTGGATGCAGCCCCACTATAGTTGTTATTATCTACACATTTATTATCTCCACTTTCTCCTTGGTTGCCCACATCCGTCCAATCACAGGTGGTCATGCTGTCTGGGAGGGGGGCCCCTTTTAACAACCCCCCCCCCTTTTTCTGAATCTGTGCAGTCTATTATGTAATTCTGCCTCCATTGTTCTTGTATCTGATCCTTGCATTTTATAGCATTATCACTTTAATAAAATATTTAATATTTTCACCTAATCTTTTGGTTTTGTTCTTCCTTTTCTCCTCCATTGAATAAGCTAGGACGGGGTCCGAGTACCCGGTCTCTGGTGCTCCGGTAAACGGTTGACTCCCCGGTTCAGGGCTGGCGGGCTCCAACCCTGGCCCAGTCCCTACGGTTCCGCCAGTTGCTATACCGGTACTCCTGCAGGCGGCCACTACCGTCTGCCTGCCTGACGTTACGGGGATCCCAGGCTCCAACCCGGGTCCCTGACAGCTCTGCTCCTCTACACCTCCTGTCACTGTCACTCTACAACTTAAAACTTAACTCTTTCCTGCCTCAGGACAGTAGTCTCCTCGGTGGGCGTGCCTTTCTGCCTGACTCCGCCCACCTGGTGTGCCCTACTGGCCCTGAGGGAGGCATCAGGTCTCCCTTTCGGGTGACTGATGTGTCCTCACAAGGGATGGGTGTGTGTGTGTGTAATGTGGTAAGTGTTGTTACCTGTGACCCCTGGGGTCTAGGGTGTCACATTCCCCCTTGGTTTAATGCAGACCGTCCGCGGGCTGCCCGACCAACTTCGGTTTATTTTTGTTTTCTTTTTTTTCTTTTTAACTGTAAAACGGGAAACATTTACAATTAGAATAACATTTATACAATATATGATTTCTGCAGGTCTTCCCATAACGGGAGGCATTTTACTTTAACGTTGCATAACTTTATTAAACGGAACGGGTTCATGTCCTTCCATCTTCCCCACCCAAACAACCTAGACTTGATGCTGCCCCTAAGAAATGGGCAGCACCCCTTTTCCCCAGTCCGGAAACAGGAACATGGCCAGATCACCCAGGCGGGAATGGGTACGGTGCGGCGCACCTGGCAGTTGTCAAAGGGCTCCCCGGAGGATGGTCACCGGTCCCGGTGGTGACCAGGCCCCAGCCTGCTCTTCTGCGTGTCCTACCTCCAATCTGCCTCTCCGGAGGCTAACAGAACGGGAAGGCATGTTAAAGGGTGCAGGATGGGGCAATATTTACAAGCTCAAAAGTTTTTGGGTGGCTGGCAAGTCCACGGCCTTGTCCATGAACAGTCACTCACACAACATGGTTGTCAACGAGGGTCAAACACAAGTCCCAACGGGGACGGGTCCTTTTTAGTAGCAATGGCTACCGGTTTTACTCTGCAACGGGGAACTCTTCTTCAACCTCCACATCGGGGCTGTACGGTGGAGGAGGGGGCTACCTGCCGCTCCGGACATCCAGGGCAAATGAGCCCCTCTCCCCTCGGTGCCAGGTGTACTGCACCAGATCTCCGGGCAGGAGGTCGTGGTCTGGGTGCCCAAACGGGAGATGGGCATTCACATCCCGCCGGGAAAAGAAAACGTCTCCATTCAATTCGGTGTCGTACAGAAATCCCCAGCCCTTGTCTTTGTTGAACCTCCTGACTTGGCCCTGGTAGGTAGGGCCCCACACCCAATATCCAGCAGTCCTTAGGTGCTCCTTCCCCTCGATAGTACGGGCAAGTACCTCCTCTCTCTGACCACTATCTCCTGTCTCAGTTGGCTAGGCTGCCAATCCCAGTACGGGGCATTCGCACGCCCGGGGTCTACTGCGGTGGGGGTCTGGCCCAGCCGGCACTCCCCGGTGTCAACCACGATCGGCACTCTCAAAGGGGAGCACCGCTGTGTCGCGGCCGGCTCTGCTGCTTTGCAGCTGCCTCCCCGCAGAACCTCAGCCGAGGCCCGCGACGCTGGAGTGGCTTGCATTGCCTTCTGGGCCTTCTTGGCCGGGTGGACTGCTTGGGCCTGGGCACTCTTTGGCGCGGTCACTTCCGGGACAGCCGGAATCGCCTCATGATCAGGTGCTGGCTGGTAACGGGTCCCCTCGGGCAACGGGCACAGCGCAGCCGGGTTCCACAGCAGGTCCGGGCCAGCCTCCCCAAGCAGCTTCCCATGAGCGCCCGGGACGGACTACGCCACCGGTGTTGGGGGTGGGGATACGGGTGAAGGAGCAGCGACAACCACTGCGGGCAATGGAGGAGGCGGTATGGCGGGCAGCAGGAGACCGAGCCCCTCAGCCGCGATGGCCGACCCCTGAAGGGCATAGGGACGTGGGTCGCCTTCCCACCCTGCCAACACCGTCATCCTTTCACGGGCCCACACGGCAGCCACATTTCCACCATCTCCGCCGCCCAGTGCTCCACCAGGAAGCTTACCTGGTGCTGGAGGCGGCGACACATCTCCTCTGTCCGGATCTTCACCCACGCCGCTGTTCCTTGCGCAGGCTCTGGGGTATCGGGACGCTGGATGGGAGTCGCCATGCTACACTGTCGGGGTCCAGGAACGGATGCAGGGTCCTGGAGTCCCTGCCTTTTTATCTTCTCGGTTACATCAGGCAGCCTCCTCACCCTCCCCCCCCTGGTTTTTCTTTAGCACTCCTCCTTCGGGGGGCGAGGCTTCACTTTCGCGCCTTCACTGCTCGGGAAAGACGACTCGAGTGGGAAACTTTCGCGCCAAGATGGCGGAACTTCAACTTTTTTGGCAGGACGCCGCTGACGGACACTTCTAAGGCGCACTTCCACAGGTAAGTGGACTGTCCGAATCCTGTTCGTGACGCCAGAAGAGTCGATGTGTACCGCCCTGAGAGGGGCTCGGCCGATCCTTTGCTCGGGCCGAACCGCTCGAGGTCCAGGCTCGGGTTGTCAGTTGCACGAGTGCCTCCGGACCGGGGACCACATCACTCTGTTAAGGGGAGGCAGTGGGGTGATGGTGTGACGCCCTGGACTAGCCAGGTAGTCACAGACATTACACCACACACACACCCTTCCCTAGACAGTCACAACAGTCAAACAAAAACCCTTGTTGCCTCCCTCCAGGGTCTGATGTCCACACCAGTTGGGGCGGAGCCAAGCGGTTGGCCCCACCCACCGAGGAGTTCACAGGTCTGGAGGCGGGAAAAAGCAGTGAGTAGAGTTTGGAGGTGAAAGTGAGAGGACAGAAACTGCAAGTGTCTGGGTCGGAGCCCAGGCACTGACAGCAAGGTTGGCAGACGGTGGTGGCCGTCTGCAGGAGTTAGTGAATCTCTGCAGAGCCGTAGGACCGGGGTCGGGCGTTGGCCCGCCGGTACCGAACCGGGGAGCAGAGTGAAGCTAAGCACACAGGCAGGGCCATCGGACCCCGACCAGGCTTGGAGCCACCGACATTAGTCAAATCCGAGTGTGACAGGAACCCCAGGGGTTTCCCAACAACCAAGACCCGACAGAAGGCAACAGTCCACACCGAGAGGATATACAGCCACCGCCATAGGCTAGAGATCCAAGGGCCAGCGCCTGCGGGCAAAACGGGCTCCTATGGCACCTATACGCCGGGGAGCGGACTACCGGTGGGCAACCACAGGAGTCAGAACGTTCTACCAGGTGCAGGAAAAGACAGCCACCATCAGCCATCCAGGGAGAGCACAACACTGCAGCCGGCTGCGAGACCCGTCCATCCAGCCGTTTGGTTTACCAGAGACTCTGTCATTGACTGTCTGAGTGAATACACCAGTGCCATCCAGCACCTCACCGCACTGCCCCTGCAACCCTGCATCCCAGCCATCCAGCCTCCCCGTTACACCACCGGGCCCCGGGACCACCAACCCCTACCCACGGAGGGGACAACATCCTAGCTGCTCCCTACCATCGCCCCCGGGATCCCCGTCACCAACAGCGGTGGTGCCCATAATCACCACGACCCGTGGGTGGCGTCACGAACTATCTCCCAAAACAAACCACCCCCCTTTTCACTCGTGGACGAGGAGCGCTGCTCGAGTCCCCGGGTCTGGTCCACCGCTCGAGCCACCGAGCAGCAGCAGAAGCCCCGTACCCGAGTGTGGCGAGCGCGTCCCCTCCGCCCGCGACAACTTGGCGTCTGTGAACAGGATAGAACCAATCTACCTACCGGTAGAAGTGTGCCTTACAGTCCCCGCCGGAGGCGTCCGGCTGAAAAAATTGAAGTGCCGCCATCTTTGGCGCGAAGATTTGCCACTCAAGCGTCTTCCCCGAGCAGGGAAGGCGCGAAAATGAAGCCCCGCCCCCAAAGAGGAAGTGCTAGAAAGAACCAAGGGGGGGCAGGTGAAAAGCTTGCCTCATGTAACCGAGGGCATAAGAAGCGGGTACGCCAGGACCCTGAAACATATCCCGTTCTGTTACGGGGGGCTGTATAAAGGAGTATCAGACAGTCAGGGTCCACCGTGCAAAGACTCTGCTGCAGACTATGGCAGAGTGCAATACCTCTGTTAACTCACAGAAGGATATAATAAGTAAGTAAAGCAATTCCTCCCTTACTTGGAGGGTGTGTGGAATGATCTCTGTTAATAATCACAGAGAACAGAGAGCAAAAGAGAAGGGTGTTTGATACTGCGCCAAAGGATCACAGGAACAGATGTTTAGATTAATGCATCTTTATTTCATCCAGGTCTACGCGTTTCCGGAGCCACTGCCCCCTTCCTCAGGACCGTCAGGAAAGACAAAACATCAAATCACTGACGGTCCTGAGGAAGGGGGCAGTGGCTCCGGAAACGCGTAGACCTGGATGAAATAAAGATGCATTAATCTAAACATCTGTTCCTGTGATCCTTTGGCGCAGTATCAAACACCCTTCTCTTTTGCTCTCTGTTATCTGCCAATTGGGTGGCTGCAGCCTTGGATCAGATTCTACATGCGAATACAGTTGTTGTGACTCTCACAACGACATCTGGTGAGTAGTTTCACCCTCCTCCCACCCCTTATATACTGGGGTAAGACCCTATATGCGCTTTTCTCTCCACAGATTTCTTATCTGAATAATCACAGAGACAAAGGCAATGTGTGCGAAATGGCACCTACCTAGGTCCGCTCTTCTAGTGGTGCAAAAGAGACGAACAGCAGCGTAAGCCGCACAAAGCTCCTACCTGCGTTCGCTCCACTAGTGTGCGAGGACACGAACCACTAGATATGGCACCTGCCTAGGTCCGCTCTTCTAGTGGTGCAAAAGAGACGAACAGCAGCGTAAGCCGCACAAAGCTCCTACCTCTGTTCGCTCCCCTAGTGTGCGAGGATACGAACAACTGCCAGACGCAGTATAAGGAACGTTACCCTAGCGGCAACGTCCACCTACGAGTCGAACCACAAGGCCCAGCCAGACCATGTGCCTCAGGCACCTGCCTATGTCCGCTCCCCTAAGAGGTAAGGATACGGACAGCAGCCGAAGCTGTAAGGTATAAGAACGCTACCCTGCCGGTAGCGCTCACCTAGCATAGACAGAGGAATGCCTAGAGGAACGCGCACAGAGCGTCTACTCTTATGCATGAACCAAGAGGACTGAGCGCCATGCAGCGTGTGTCAGGGTCTTATATAGACTCTGTGCCTCATCCAAGATGGAGGACACCAGAGCCAATCCGCTGCAAGAATGACAGGAGTGACGTCATGCTGGCCTATCACCGAGCAAGGCATCACAAGCACATGACCAGCGACCAATCGGCATAGAAGGTGTCAGAGACATGTGACCTCGTGTCAGCGATGATGTCACCTGCACATGTGCAATGGCTCCAAGATAGGACTTAGTCTCCAGCGCTCGCACATGTGCAGTAGCAAGAAATCTGGACATAGTCTCCAGTGCTCGCAGCAACCGTAACACGTTCCTGGAGGCCGAGCAAGCAGGATGTCCGTTCCGTACAGCAGGCCCACGCCCGGAACAGTGACGTGGGTGGAAGCTCGGGTGGCACAGTTAAGCCGCAGGCTACAGACCCGGATCCAGCTCCTCATGCAAGAATGGGAGGCTGGAATGGTGGAAGTGGTGGTGGCCGTGCGGGCCCATGAGGCGGAAGCAGAGTCGGAAGAGCGGGTGAGTGACCCACGCCCCTGTGTCCCGGAGGGACCGGTCGCTGCGGCTGAGGGGCCCGGTCTGCCTTCGCTCAGCCTACTGCGTCCCCCACTGCCCGCATTGGTCGTCGCCACCCCGCCGGTCGGCCCGTTGCTCCCGAACCCGGCAACAGATGACATCGCTCCCGCCCGCGAAGATCCACCCGCAGGAGCTGCCCGCGAACAACAGCTTGTCCAGCCAGCACCGACCCCGTTCCCTTGGAAGGTGCCCGCTCCCCGAAGGGAGCCACCCGACTCAGAGGCGGCTGTACCTGAGGAGGCCCGGCAGTCCGCCCGGCCAGTACAGAGGCGGTGGATGGCCCGCCTCAGGCCCGGAAGGTAACGCTGACCGCCCCCAAGCTCCAGGCCTCGACTGAGGCTGCGGAGGGTTGCCGCTGCAGGGCAGCAATGCAGGCCGCGACACAGCGGTGCTCACCAACCCAGATGGTGCCAGTCGTGGCCCGCCTCGGGGGGTGCCTGCTGGGCCCGACCCCCGCGCTAAAGGAGCCGCCATGTTGGGAGCGGCAGCTGAACCCGATGGGCCGGGAGATAGAAGCCCAGGAGAGAGAAAAGGCTGCTACGTTGGCACGCACCATCGAGGCCAAGGACGCCCTCCGAAAAGCCCCTCCCGAAGCATGGGGCCCGACCTTTGAAGGCCAAGTCCGGCAGTTCTGCCCCCCAACGTGGATGGGGGTTTATTTATGAGCCCAGCCTGGAGGTCGAGGTGTTCTTCTCCCGGCGAGACGTGCACAGCCAGCTGTCCCTAGGACATCCAGAGCGTGACCTACGTGCGGTTGAGTTGGTCACCTACACCTGCCACCTGGGAGAGAGAGGCTGGTTCGCCCTGGATGTCCAGAGAAGGGTGAGCCGCAGTGATCCCGAGCAGCCTCAGTCGCCTCCTTTGCCGTACGGTCCCAAGATGGATCCGGAGGAAGCGTACGACGGCGACCTCAAATGATGGCAGCGGTCCTCCGTTGCAACCCAGTTGTCCCCGTTGGGACCTCCAGCACCGTGTTTCCGTTAAATAAATGAACACCAATCACCTGAGTTTATCACCTGATCATCAACCAGTTGATTATCCCGGCCGTTGCCGGCAAGTTGTCCCCGTGGGGACTCTATGTGTTTTCACCGCCCACATGAGAAACTACTCATGAACATGGCCGAGAACTTGCAGGCCACCCACGAACTTGTGGGTTTGTAAATAGTTTGTGGGCCGTTTTCCGTTCCGTGCCGCCTCCGGAGAGGCAGATTGGAGGAAGGGCCTGCAGCAGAGTAGGCTGGGGCCCGGCCACCACCAGGACCAGTGGCCATCCTCCGGGGGTCAGGGGTCTCCCTGGACGTGGGGTCCCTTGAAGTGACAGCCGGGTGCGAGATACCGTACCCGTTCCCGCTCGGGTAACCTGGACCAGGACTGAGGTAAAGGGGTGCTGCCCGTTTCTTAGGGGCAGCATCAAGGTTTAGGTTGCTTGGGTCTGGGAGCGGATGACCATGAACCCGTCCATTAGTAATAAAAGTGTTTACATATGTTTGAAACGTTAAAGTGCCATGCCTCCCGTAAGGGAAGAACTGAAAAGTATGCTTGTGTTAAATGTTTTAT
This sequence comes from Anomaloglossus baeobatrachus, assembly GCF_048569485.1. NCBI lineage: Eukaryota > Metazoa > Chordata > Amphibia > Anura > Aromobatidae > Anomaloglossus > Anomaloglossus baeobatrachus. The sequence continues at coordinate 131,724,272 of NC_134356.1, forward strand.
ATGTTAATTTATATTTTACAGAAAAATAAAACCGGTGATGGACGGGCAGCCCGCGGACGGTCTGCATTTTACCAAGGGGGAATGTGACGCCCTGGACTAGCCAGGTAGTCACAGACATTACACCACAAACACCCCCTTCCCTAGACAGTCACAACAGTCAAACAAAAACCCTTGTTGCCTCCCTCCAGGGTCTGATGTCCACACCAGGTAGGGCGGAGCCAGGCAGTTGGCCCCACCCACCGAGGAGTTCACAGGTCTGGAGGCGGGAAAAAGCAGTGAGTATAGTTTGGAGGTGAAAGTGAGAGGACAGAAACTGCAAGTGTCTGGGTCGGAGCCCAGGCACTGACAGCAAGGTTGGCAGACGGTGGTGGCCGTCTGCAGGAGTTAGTGAATCTCTGCAGAGCCATAGGACTGGGGTCGGGCGTTGGCCCACTGGTACTGAACCGGGCAGCGGATTGAAGCTAAGCACACAGGCAGGGCCATCGGACCTGACCAGGTTTGGAGCCGCTTACAATAGTCAAATCCGAGTGTGACAGGAACCCCAGGGGTTTCCCAACACCCAAGACCCGACAGAAGGCAACAGTCCACACCGAGAGGATATACAGCCACTGCCATAGGCTAGAGATCCAAGGGCCAGCGCCTGCGGGCAAAACGGGCTCCTACGGCACCTATACGCCGGGGAGCAGACTACCGGTGGGCAACCACAGGAGTCAGAACATTCTACCAGGTGCAGGGAAAGACAGCCACCATCAGCCGTCCGGGGAGAGCACAACACTGCAGCCGGCTGCGGGACCCGTCCATCCAGCCGTTTGGTTTACCAGAGACTCTGTCATTGACTGTCTGAGTGAGTACACCAGTGCCATCTGGCACCGCGCCACGCTGCCCCTGCAACCCTGCATTCCAGCCATCCAGCCTCCCCGTTACACCACCGGGCCCCGGGACCACCAACCCCTACCCATGGAGGAGACAACATCCTAGCTGCTCCCTACCATCGCTCCTGGGATCCTCGTCACCAGCAGCGGTGGTGCCCATAATCACCACGACCCATGGGTGGCGTCACAAACTATCTCCCAAAACAAACCACCCCCCTTTTCACTCATGGACGAGGAGCGCTGCTCGAGTCCCCGGGTCCGGTCCACCGCTCGAGCCACCGAGCAGCAGCAGAAGCCCCGGACCCGAGCGTGGCGAGCGTGTCCCCTCCGCCCGCGACAATAGTGGTGTGGGACGAGGTGCACAGCCGTGGGCCGCGATGTCGTCGCACGGGTCGTGACGCCACCCACGGGTCATGATGACGGGATGCACCACCGCTGCGGCTGGAGTGAAGGGGGGCTCCCGGGAGCGGTGTTGTGGCCGCAGCCTAGATGTTAGCCCCTCCGTGGGTAGGGGCGATGTGTCCCGGGGCCCAGTGGAGACTGGCGACGGTGTTGTTGTCGGGGTGCAGGGTGCCGGGCTGCGGTGCAGTGTCGTGTCCAGATGGCACTGGTGTACTCACGATTAATTCACACTCAGAGTCACTGGTAAACCAAAGTTCGGGTATGGTCGGGTTCCGCAGCCAGCTGCTTGTGTCCCTTGTGAGGCTGATGGTGGCCCCTTTCCCTTGCACCTCTTATTGTGGTTTTCGGCTCCCCTGGCTGGGCAGTGGTAGCCCGCTCCCCGGCATTTAGCTGCCGGAGGAGCTCTCGGTTGCCCGCAGGCGCTGGCCCGTCGGATGTTTGGCCCTTGGCGGTGGCTCTCACTCGGTATCGGTGGGCTTTTGCCTTCTTTCGGGACTTTGGGTGAGGATGAACCCGGGAGGTCCAGACTGCAATCAGTTAATTTGCCTAAACTCAGTGGCTTCTAAGGTAGGATGGGGTCTGAGTACCCGGTTTCTGGTGCTCTGGTAAACGGTTGACTCCCCGGTTCAGGGCCGGCGGGCTCCAAACCTGGCCCGGTCCCTACGGTTCCGCTGGTTGCTATACCAGTACTCCTGCAGGTGGCCACTACCATCTGCCTGCCTGACGTTACGGGGATCCCAGGCTCCAACCCGGGTCCCTGACAGCTCTGCTCCTCTACACCTCCTGTCACTGTCACTCTACAACTTAAAACTTAACTCTTTGTATTTCCTGCCTCAGGACAGTAGTCTCCATGGTGGGCGTGCCTTTCCACCTGACTCCGCCCACCTGGTATGCCCTACTGGCCCTGAGGGAGGCATCAGGTCTCCCTTTCGTGTGACTGGTGTGTCCTCACAAGGGATGGGGGTGTGTGTGTGTAATGTGGTAAGTGTTGTTACCTGTGACCCCTGGGGTCCAGGGCGTCACATAGATCATAAGTTCAGACAGTGTGGATACCATATACCAAAGGAGGCTTATTTAGGTCACAGTATGGACAGATATTTTATGCAGACAGGATTTTAATAACACTCCTCTTTTTAAGGGCACTGTCAGGTTTAGAGATGGGTGGACTTTTTCTATAAAAGTTCTCCAATCTCAAATTTGGTACGAGCCTTGGCCGGTTTGGCTTGCCTCTGTAATACGAACACTTTCTCTAAAAGTCAGCAATGTTCGATTTTGTTTGTTGTGTTTGAGGCTTCTCTGATACTTTACTATTACTTTGGCTACTATAGTGGTGCTGTATGATGCGCAGGTGGATGTCTTTGATGAGGGAAGGGGGTGAAGAGAGGTCAGAGGAGTGGGAGACTTTTTTTTTGTTAACTTTATGCGTGGATTTTCTGGAAGCCATTCATGGAGCAGAAAACATTCAGACACAAAAGCATGTGTCATTGGCTGCCTAAGTCACACGTCCCTCAGCATATGAAATGCGGTCATACGGTGTTGGCACCATTTTGTGATTGTTAAACCTCAGGGACTGTGCTGCTGCCACTGCTGCTAGACAGTTAGCTTAGCTAGGGGTTTAATCATAGATACTTGAAGTGGTTAGGAGAGCGATAGTGTAGAATTGAGAATTGCAGTGTAGGGAACATTTTGTGCCACTGACGCGCCCACAGTGTCTGAGGTTATCCATCACCGGGCCACGGTTTTTCTCCTGGGATGCCGCGGTGGCCTTTCCCAGTTCTGTGACCCCGACGGTATCTATAAAGACGAAGGGATGGGTATGATGGGGGTAATTGTTTGTGACGCCACCTGTGGTGTGTGGCTAATATGGGAGCCGCTGCTGCAGGGAGTCTCTCTCGGCTGGGGTGGATGGTGACGCAGCTCGGGTATTGCAGCTCTCCACAAGTAGAGCTTGGCCCCAGGAAGGATGATATGAATTGTAGTCGCCTATGGCGAAGGGCGCGATGTTAGAAGCGTCGGCAGTAATGGGACAGCACAGAAAGTGCAGTTCAAGTTCTTTACTCATTGGAAGCACACCGCCGTTGGAGCACTGAGCTACGCTGTGATGGGCTTCAGCCGATCCCGGATAATTCGGAGGTCAAGGCCAGTGTTTCCTTCTGTGCGTCTCCTTACGATGGTTTCCCTCCACCCACAGCTCCTGGGCCATAAACGGGTCATGGGTGCCTTCTGCATTGCCTGCGAACCCTGAGATCTCCCTTCTTTCCTAAGGACCCGAGTCGAGCTTCCAGCTCCAGACCACGGGCGCCGAACTGTCCGTGTCTCTGCTTCTCTGCTCCTGAGGGCGACCTGGAGCTTGCTGCACCTGGAACTGACTGACTATTGTGTGAGATGACTCCTAACTACCCCTGTTGGTGCCCCGCCTCCTGGCTTCCTGAATTAGTGGGCAAGAGGTCCCATACCTCATGATGGCCACCCCAGCACTTACCCTAGCCCAGTCCCAGTGGAAGAGCTTCCGTGTTATGTGTTGGTTGAGTATGTTGTTGGTGGTTTACCGGTGATGACCTCCTCCCTATCTGAGATGAATACTGCACCTCTAGTGAGGTGCAGTACCCTTTGGCGCCTGAAGCCGCAGGGGCGCCACACCACAAATCAGCATTTCATCATCTAGTGATAGTTAATTGTGTGCTCCACCTCCAAATTACAATTTGTGCTTCAAAATAGAGCTACCTCTGTGTTCCATCTTCAAACTGTGATTTGCACATTTAAATAGGGTCACATCTGTGTTCCAGCACCAAACTGATTTGTGCATCTAAATACGGCCAGATCTGTGTTCCAGCTCCAAATTGCGATTTGGGCATCTAAATAGGGCCACATCTGTGTTCTAGCTCCAAACTGCTAGTTCTGCATCTAAATACTGCAAAATCTGTGCTCCAGGTGAAAACCTGTAATTTAATCACCTAAATAGTGATTTTTAATTTAGTGATACATGGCTGACAGGTGTGGGACTAGGGTTGTAAAACAGCTGCTTAAAAGAGGGAAACTTTATATCAAACATGAGTGGGAAATTCTGAGGTCGTGGTGGAAGGGGGAATAAGTGTGGTGTTTGAGGTGTACGTGAGTAGGTGCTAAAGTTTCTGAAAGCTCTACTGAACAAACACTGGCTTGTCCTAGAAAAAGATAACTGACAACTTCTGTTACTGGACAGGCTCCTCCAGGCTATTTCTTTGGCAGAGGCACAGCTGTACAACTTGTAGATGAGGGTCAGAAAGACCATGTGCTACAGTGGATGGCAAGCGTTGAATCAAGTTGCCTCTCCTCCCCTTTCTCGACCTCAACTTCACACACAGTACAGTCCTTAGAGGTGGCACCCCAATTAAACTTTTTCCCTCAGCATCCCAACACTCCAACTGCCCAACTAACTGTGGGGAACCACAGACGAGCAAGTCTGCAGAGCTTTTCAGATATTCTATTCCAGGGACATCATAAGTCTGCTCCAAAGATTCCCAGACTCAAGAGGAGGAAAGCATCTGTACCGATGCCCAAAATCGTTGTCACTTGGATCTGGGATCGGACGAAGTAGTGTCCGAGCAGAATCCAACTCTCAACACCAAATTGTAAGCCCTGGAGTTGGAGGTGATGGTGATAAGAAACCCGAGGCACACGCATACTATATTGTGTTGTCAGGGCAGGAATAGGAGGGTGACTGTCAGGGTGATGAGTGGGACGACAGAGAGGATGATGATGAGATTGGAGATCCCACTTGGTGTCAACCCAGAGGTACCTCAGCAGAGGAGGTGGAAAAGGAGGAGGAAGACAAAGAGGTTATGTTGTCAATTCTTGCACAAACACGTAGTGATGCAACCATAACAAGCACTGCCTTCTCAGCCACAACTATGGCTGTGGCCAGCAGCGATCACGGGTCTGCAGTTCTCAGGAAGGGTTGCCTAGCCTGGGCCTTTTTTGAGACCTCAAAAGATGACCCAACTTTTGTTATTTGCCAAGTTTGTAAACAACGATTCAGTAGAAGCAAAAATTCCACTAATTTGACAACTAAATGCATGAAATGGCACATGCTCTACCAACATACGTTATTCTGGTAATCTCACTGCGCTAAAACGCAGCCTAGTGGGCCTCCTCAGCCACCGGCCGCTACATCAACCACGTCTGCTGCTTCTTCCTCCTCTATTACCGAATTGAAAGTGTTCTCACACAGGTCTCCAGACACAGAACCTCTACTTGTTTATCCGCTACAGTTGGAGTGAGTGACAGCCCATCAGCTATTATGGAACTGGACATGCCTGGTGTTTTTGACCTATTTGAGACACCGAGCACTCTACATGTTTCTCAATCCACCATAACATCTCCACCTATACCTCCCTCACACTCTAATTAACCCTCTGTCAACACAGCAGCCAGCCCTTGGTCCCCCAGTTGTGGTCACGTAAAAGATAATTTCCTCCTACACATGCCAAAGCTAAGGGCTTAAACTTCATCATATCTAAACTGTTGGCCTCTGAAATGCTTCCTTTCCACCTAGTAGATACAGACCGTTTCCGAAACCTGGTAGCAGTGGCAGTCCCCCAGTCCCATTTGTCCTGTCGCCATTACTTCTCTAATAAAGCTGTGCCTGTGCTACACCAACATGTCACAGACAACATCTCCCATTCCTTAATAACCTCTGTGTCTGACAGGGTGCATTTCACCACTGACACCTGGACAGGCAAGCATGGCCAGGGGGATAACATCTCGCTCACTGGGCACTGGGTGATTCTGGTTGCTGCAGAGAGAATCCCCCCTCCAACTCCATACAGCTCAGCCAGGGATCAACACAATCAGGCAGTGTTGAATTAAAATCCATGGGAGAACGCAGTCACACAGCTGCAGAGTTTTGGAAAGGTATCCAGGCCGAGTTTCAGCAATGGCTGTTTCCTTTGAACCTGGAGCCAGGGAAGGCCATGTGCGATAATGACACGAACCTGGTGGTGACCCTATGCGGGGGCAACCTCACACAAGTGCCTTGCATGGCTCGCATCTTCAAACTGGTTGTACAGCAATTTCTAGACCACTATCCTGGCCTGGAAGAGCTGCTGCATAAGGCACAGTCACTGTGTGCTCACTTTCGCCATTTGCACCCAACGGCTAATTGACTTGCATCACTACAGAAGTCTTTCGGTCTACCGGTTAACCGATTGATATGCGATGGGCCGACATGGTGTATTTGTGCTCTGCACATATTGCAGCAACTGTGGCAACATGTCATTCATTCAACAATCATGGTGGAGTATGCCATGAGGTATACACTGGGCCATCGCAATGCGGTCGTGAGGCAAATCACGGTGGTGGAGTGGGCACAGATGAAGGACCTCTGCACCCTCCTGCAGAGTTTTAAATTGGCTACTAAGATAGTTAGCACTAACGATCTCATCATCAGGATCACTATTCCGGTCATCTAAATGCTGGAACAGACATTGAATAGACTGCAAGAAGAGGTGGTGGTACCAGATGAAGAGCAGGAAGCAAAAGTGGATACAGAAGGGATACCAATATCTCCAAGGTCCACAGGTGGGTGGCAAGGGAGGGTAGAGTGCAGCGATTGAGAGGGGCTCATGTTACCACACAAACTGTTAGTGTAAGTGTAGCGCCCCTGAAGCTCTGCTCGCTACAGGGTACTGCAACTGAATTAAGGAGCAGTATCTATCTGGGGTAAGTGACAGGAGGTTTGCCAATGCTCACACCACAGATACACATTTCACATGCAGTTAGGTGCCTTCCCCAAAAGGGGGAGTGGACTGGGGTGGGCAGGGAGAATCAGACATCCAGTAGCATGGGACTTCCCGATCACCAGGACAACCACTGGGGGGCGGGTGCAACATGGGGTATAAGAGGAGGTAGCCATTACACATAGAGAGCTTTCTAAAGGGATGTTCCCTGAGACCAGACTGGGTGCAGGAGAGCACCAGTGCTGGAGGGATGAGACAAAGCTCACCTTTCTGCTGCGGAGCATGGGCTTGTGAGCAGGAGCTCATTCAGGTTCCTTCTGTCAGTAGCTTGATAGCGAGGATAAACAGGACATTTGCACTGACACCGGTAACCGCCTGGAACTTGCACCAGATAACCAGAGACTTACCAGCAGTGAACCAGGACACTCTCAGGCAATCTCCTAACCAGTGAGTAAACACCTGAACTGGAGCTTTTGCCTTGTCTCCCTTATTTACCGGCGCCTATGGCCCACTGTCAGCCATCCAGCCACCCTCCCAGGGCAACCACTCCGCCTGTGGGGAGTGACTCCATCTTGCCTGCAATCAACATCCACCCCCGGTGAGAAGAACCCTCCAGCAGCGGTCCCCTTACCTGGCCACACACCACAGGTGGTGTCACGTATGAACATTATCATATTCTTCCCTATAAATATCCCCATTACAAAAAGGGCTCAGGGCATGGAACCGGGCAATGGCCACCACTGTGACATTCCCAAGAGAGACATTGCCCAGGACCGAGTACCCCATATCCCTGGGTGCTACATAAGTGTAGAAGCCCAGCAAGAAATAGAGGATGATGAAGAGGAAGAGCTGATGGGCGCACCATAGTCAGGAAATGAAGAAGATATTGATCCCCTCTCTATGATCCATGGTTGGTGGGAGGAGACGGAGGAAGCGAGCTTGAGTGTAACCCCGCCACCAACACACCATGGACTTGGTCCTCATGGAAGCAACAGACATATGACCTACTTCATATGTGGGACTTTGTGTTGGATCTTGGTTATGGTCTTTCTGGCCAGTCTGGGGCCCCACATGGATTCTCCGCACGATTTTGGTTATCTATCCTCTCAAATGGAATGATTTGTATGTGATTGTACTTTTAGTATTCCTACATGGGGCCCATGTTGTGCCTGTCTCCTGCAGTGACTTGCACTGACTGTTCTAATATCTGTATTTTTACTAATGAGTCAGTGTTGGAGTTTTGGACTATAATGACCTTATTGACATTGTGTGTAAATTTAGCTATATATTTCTGTTCTAATTGTATGGAAATTCTTCTGTGGGTGACTTTTTGATCTGCTCACACTGATGCCCTCAGTTAAAATGGTTGTGTCTTGGGCGACATCTATGTCCGTGATTGACAGCTTCCAGATGTGATGAGGCTGGTTCAGTGTGACGACACAGGAAACACCCCCATCATATCCGGGAATGCCCGATGACGCGGACCACTAATGGGATCCCGCCCCCCATGCAGCCAGGTAAAAACGCTAGTGGCCATTGGTTTTTTTGTTCACATAAAAACCCTCCTTTCACACATTTCTATCACGGCTCCCCGAGGAAGATTACGAAACGCATTGGATCACGTTCCCACCGCTCAGTGCACCCATCATGGGTAAGTTGAAATCAGCCTCTTTAATCTGTCCAAGCTCTGTTAATTAGATCCCTGGTTTTACCGTTCTTACCGCTCTGGAACTATTGAGCCTATTCCTTCAGGAATTCTTGACACCACTCAGTGACTATCTGTTACTAATATAGCTTTGAATGAGAGATTCGTAAATATGTGCAATACTATGTACATACCTCTCAATCATGCCGGATTCTGCGGGACTGTCCCGATTTGAAGGCTCTCTCCCGCAGTCATGTGGCTCACAGCTGTTGTCCCGGCTCCTCTCCTCAGTTCATAAATTAAATTAAAGTCTCATCTGCTCTTGGTTTTCCTGGGTGGCCAGGACTTGAACTTGTGAACTCATTGTTGATAGGCAGCAGCTCTACTATTGAGCTACTGGCTCTAATGAAAGACATAGGCAGATTTGGTAATCTTGACGTCTGTATTGCAGCAGAGAAACAAGAAGTAGATTATTCAGCTACAAAGATGGATGGATGGATGAATGGATGGATGGATGGATAAAAGACAGAGGAATAGATATATAATAGATACATGATAGATAGATAGATAGATAGATAGATAGATACAGTTGCGAAAGTATTCGGCCCCCTTGAATTTTTCAACCTTTTCCCACATATCAGGCTTCAAACTTAAAGATAAAAAAATTTAAATTTTATGGTGAAGAATCAACAAGTAGGACACAATTGTGAAGGTGAACGATATTTATATTGCTTATTTTCAATTTTTGTAAAAAAAAACCTGAAAAGTAGGGCGTGCAATATTATTCGGCCCCTTTACTTTCAGTGCAGCAAACTCACTCCAGAAGTTCATTGAGGAACTCTGAATGATCCAATGTTGTCCTAAATGACTGATGATGATAAATATAATCCACCTGTGTGTAATCTAGTATCCATATAAATGCACCTGCTCTGTGATAGTCTCAGTGTTCTGTTTAAAGTGCAGATAGCATCATTCACCTCTCGCTTCCTAAAGCTCAATGTGGCCAAAACTGAACTAATCATCTTTCCTCCATCTCACCTACAGTCTCCACCTGATCTATCTATTACAATAAATAACACCATACTCTCGCCAGTACCCAAAGTTCGGTGCCTTAGAGTGCCTTTGACTCTGCCTTATCCTTCGTACCGCACATCCAATACCTCACCACCTCCTGCAGTCTTCAACTCAAAAATATTTCTAGAATCCGTCCTTTCCTCAATTCGCAATCTACAAAAATGCTAGTGCATGCCCTCATAATCTCCCGCTTCGAGTACTGTAACATCCTCCTCTGTGGCCTCCCTGCTAACATGCTTACCCCTCTCCAGTGCATCCTTAATTCTGCTGCCCGACTGATCTACCTCTCGACTCAATACCACCATGCTTCTCCTCTCTGAAAGTGTGACACCCTGGCCAGCCAGGTAGTCACAGAAAGAGTTAAACCTCCTTGGTACCACCTGATCCCACACTGGAACAGTGAGGCAGCCGCCCCCCTCCCCCCAGTGTAACGAAAAGAGCAGGAGGGGAGGAGTTGAGTCAGTCAGTGGAAGGAGAGTGGAAGGAGACCAGACTGCAGGGCTGCAGCTCTTGTGCTGCTGGGGAAGTGGAGAAAGGAAAAGGCAGAGTCTTGGAGCTGAAGTGGAGAGTATGCTCAGGGGTACCCGTAGTGGACCGGGGCAGGGTAGTGGCCTGCCGGTAGTGTGCCAGGGACCCCGGACGTGTGCAGAGGGAGGACTTCCCCCATCCGAAACGGAGAAGGTTACTCATAGCTGGTGTGCAGGAGAGAGAGAGGGCCCTGCTTCTTGTACCGGGTGTGGGATCCGAACACCCCCGTACCAAAGGCCTACAGACACCGGCAATTTCTGGTTACGTACTGGACTCTGTGTTTCCTGACCCTACACATGAAAGCAGCCTCATCTAACACCAGGACAACTGAACTGTAAGTGTGCTGATCCCTGCAAGCCCTGCCACCACCACAACTCCCAATCGGGCCCCGGGACTACAACTCCCCTACCTGTGGAGGGGATCCCACCTTGCTGCCCCACACCATCAGTCCCGGGCACAGTCCCCAGAAGCAGCGGCGGTGCCACCATCTCATCACCACAACCCACGGGTGGCGTCACAGACAATCTCCCTTTACATATTCCCCTTTTGTTGTGGAGCCTGGGATCACAGACCGGGTCATGCCACCGTGATATCTCAAGAAGTGACCCCATTGGCCCGGTTCTGAGTACCCCCTATCCCTGGGCGACACACAAGTCCCTCCACTGGCTCCCAATCTTCCACCGTATCCAATTCAAACTACTGACACTGACCTACAAAGCCGTCCATAATCTGTCTCCTCTGTATATCTCTGAACTAATCTCCCACTACACCCCAACACGCCACCTCCGGTCCTCCCAAGATCTCCTTGTCTCCTCATCTCTCATTCGCTCCTCATGCAACCGACTCCAAGACTTTTCCCGAGCATCCCCAGTCTTCTGGAACTCACTGCCTCAACACGTCAGACTATCTGCTACCCTTGCAAGCTTCAAACGGAACCTGAAAACTCATCTGTTCATAAATGCCTATAATCTACCATGACCTCACTGCCTGACCACCATGCGGAGCCCACACCTGACCACCGTGCGGAGCCGCCGCCTGACCACCGTGCGGAGCCGCCGCCTGACCACCATGCGGAGCCGCCACCTAACCACTGTGCGGAGCCGTCACCTGACCACTGTGTGGAGCCGCCGCCTGACCACCGTGCAGAGCCACCGCCCAACCTACACCCCACCTACTGTCTCCTCCTCATAATCCTATAGAATGTAAGCCCGCAAGGGCAGGGTCCTCTTTCCTCTGTACTAGTCTGTCTACTGTAACTTGTATATGTATTCTGTATGTAACCCCTTCTCATGTACAGCACCATGGAATTAATGGTGCTCTATAAATAAATAATAATAATAATAATAATAATAATAATAATAATAATAATGAAGACCAAGGAATACAACTGGCAGGTCTGTGATACTGTTGTGGAAAAATTTAAAGCTGGATTTGGTTGCAAAAAGATTTCCAAAACCTTAAACATCCAGAAAAGCACTGTGCAAGCAATCATATTGAAATGGAAGGAGTATCATACCACTGCAAATCTACCAAGACCCAGCTGTCCCTCAAAAATGTCATGTCAAACAAAGAGAAGACTGAAAAGAGATGCACCAAGAGGCCCATGATCACTGTGGATGAACTGCAGAGATCTACAGCTGAGGTGGGAGAGTCTGTCCATAGGACAACGATCAGTCGTACACTGCACAAATCTGGCCTTTATGGAAAAGTGGCAAGAAGAAAGCCATTTGTCAAAGATATCCATAAAAAGTGTCGTTTAAAGATTGCCACAAGCCACCTGGGAGACACATCAAACATGTGGAAGAAGGTGCTCTGGGCAGATGAAACCAAAATCAAACTTTTTGGGTACAATGCCAAACAATATGTTTGGCGTAAAAGCAACACAGCTCATCACCCTGAACACACCATCCCCAGTGTCAAACATGATGGTGACAGCATCGTGGTTTGGGCCTGCTTTGCTTCAGCAAGGAGCAGAAGATGGTTAAAATTGATGGAAAGATGGATGGAGCCAAATACAGGACCATTCTTGAAGAAAACCTGTTGGAGTCTGCAAAAGACCTGAGACTGGGACAGAGATTTGTCTTCCAACAAGACAATGATCCAAAACCTAAAGCAAAATCTACAATGGAATGGTTCGCAAATAAACATATCCAGGTGTTAGAATGGTTAAGTCAAAGTCCAGACCTGAATCCAATTGAGAATCTGTGGAAAGAGCTGAAAACTGCTGTTCACAAACGCTCTCCATCCACCCTCACTAAGCCCAAGCTATTTGCAAAGGAAGAATGGGCAAGAATTTCAGTCTCTCAATGTGCAAAACTGATAGAGACATACCCCAAGCGACTTGCAGCTGTAATCACAGTAAAAGGTGGTGCTACAAAGTATTAACTTAAAGGGGCCGAATAATATTGCACGCCCCAATTTTCAGTTTATTATTTTTTATAAAAGTTTAAAATAAGCAATAAATATTGTTCACCTCACAATTGTGTCCCACTTGTTGTTGATTCTTCACCATAAAATATATTTCTTTTTAATCTTTATGTTTGAAGCCTGAAATGTGGGAAAAGGTTGAAAATTCAAAGGGGCTGAATACTTTCGTAAGGCACTGTAGATACAAGATAGATAGATAGAGGGATAGATAGATAGATATATGATAAACAATAGATAAATAGATAAATAGATACATGATAGAAAGATACATGATGGACAGATACATAGATACATGATAGATAGATAGATAATAGATACATACATGATAAATAGATACATAGATGATAGACAGTTGATAGATATATACATAGATATATAGATAGATGGATAGATAGATGGATGGATAGATAGATAATAGCTAGAGGGATAGATATATAATATATACATGATAGATAGAAAGATGGATAGATAGATAGATAGATAGATAGATAGATACTGCATATCTTTGTAGGTGAAGGAAAGAGTCAGATTCATTTATTAATGAATAATAAAACTACTATAAAGAAATTAAAAAAATATACAAATGTTTATAAAAAAAAAAATTCTTTATTTTCACCTCCTTGGATTCAAACCAGCAACCTTCAAACATGTGTCCAGCAGTCCTCCTAGCTTTTCTAGCTGTTGAGCCACTAGCAATGATGATGACAGAGGATTTTATATAGATGAACCTACAATGCAGCCTCTGATCACACAGCAGATTACACAGGACATAGAGCCCCATTGTACAGAGCAACATCTCTATCTCCTGTATTCTAGAGGGAGAGGAAAAGAGGTTTTTTTTTCTTCTTCTAATAAAATTACTAAAAATAATAAAAATATAGAATAATGTCATTTTATTATACTTTTTTATAAGATAATAAACATCACAAATCAGCAAATAATCTGGACATATTTGGTGTCCCTGTAATTGTAATGACAACACAGCAACCAGATTATTTATGGGGATTGGTAAATGGTGTAAAAATATGGCGCAATTTATTATTTTTCTTTATTAAAACCCATAAAAAATGTAATAAAAATGTATCGCTGAGGCCGTGTTCACACGAAGCGTAAATGCTGCATTTTTTCTGCAGGTGTCTGCACCACACAACACAATAACATTCTTTTCTTATTAGTACGTTTTTGCGGTATTTTTTATGCATTATCCACCTTAATTGATACATGTTTCTTGCAGATGTGAATCCTGAAGCTTATAAAGAAAAAAAACACCAAAACCATACAGTTCAGCAGTGTCTTTATATGAATCAGGGGCATCTAAAGACATAACATATCATCCACTTTGCTTGGATAAGTCCATGTTCACATGTAGTGTAAATGCTGCATTTTTTTTCTGCAGTTTTTTGCACATAAATTCTGCTGTGTTTAACTGTCCATGCAAAGTGGATGTGATTCCATGAAAAGACTCCGCTGAACTCTGCGGCTTTGGTGCTTTTTTTTCTCTAGAGGTTTCTTTGTGCAGCTTATAAAAATGCAGTTTAAAGCTTCTCTGTACAATAAAAACACTTAAAAACGCAGATTCACATCTGAACCAAAAACACATTAAATAATGGAGAAAGGCATAAAAAATGCTCCCCCACAAATTACCCCATTTTGGAACTAGACCCCTCAAGGAATTTATCTAGATGTTTAGTGAGCCCCTTGTACCCCCAGGGGCTCCACTGAAAGTTGATAACGTTGAACCGTGAAAATTATTTTTTTTTTAAATTTTTTTTTTAAATTTTTGCAGCAACAAGGTAGCTTTTTTTTTTCTTTTTACAACGGTATCAGGAAAAAATGCACCATAAAACGTATTGTGCAATTTTTCCCGAGTACGCAGATACCTCATATGTGGTGGAAATCAATTGTTTGGGCGCATGGCGGGGCTCAGAAGACAAGGAACGCCATTTGACTTTTCAAACGCACAGACGCAGTGCACTGATCGGCTGCTGCAGGAGGCACGGTCAGATGAGATACAAAAAGCGCTGGGGATACGGAAAAAAAAAAAAAGTCACGCCAAAAATTGAGCAGGGATGCTGATCCACGCTCAGCGGGACGCACGGACAGATGCGATACTTTTTTTTCCGTATCCCCGATGCTTTTTGTATCGCATCCGTCCGTGCGTCCCGCCGAGCGCGGATCAGGGATGCACATAACGGATCGGCATCCCTGCTCAATTTTTGGCGTGACTTTTTTTTCCGTATCCCCGATGCTTTTTGTCACGCCAAAATTTGAGCAGGGATGGCGATCCGTTATGTGCATCCCTGATCAGCGCTCGGCGGGACACACGGACTGATGCGATACAAAAAGCGTCGGGGATACGGGAAAAAAAGTCCCGCCGAAAACTGACCACGGATGCAGATACGTTATCTGCATCCCTGATCAGCGCTCGGCGGGACGCACGGACGCATGAGGTGTAAAAATGGACAGGGGATAGAGGAAAAAAAAAAAAAAGTTATACTCACAGTACCCAGAGGATTAGCAGGAGGAACAGCTTTACAGCAGCAGCCAGCAGGCAGGAAGTTGGACAGCTCAGCAGAAGACCTAGGAAGAAGGACCCAGCGATGGAGGCAGATGTGATCGGCCGGTGAAGACAGGTAAGAGGACGTCGGGGGGACAGCAGAGGGGGAGGGGGACAGCAGAGGGGGAGAGCAGAGGAGGAGGGAGATACCGGAGGAGCTGCAGAATAGAGATCATGGGGGAGGCCGGCAGATTGGGATGTCGGGGGACAGATTGGGATGGCGGGGGGCAGATCGGGATGGTGGGGGGCAGATCGGGATGGCGGAGGGCAGATTGGGATGTCGGGGGGCAGATCGGGATGTCGGGGGGGCAGATCGGGATGTCGGGGGGCAGATCGGGATGTCGGGGGGGCAGATCGGGATGTCGGGGGGGCAGATTGGGATGTCGGGGGGGGCAGATCGGGATGTCGGGCGTTCAGATCGGGATGTCAGGGTGGCAGATCGGGATGTCGGGGGGCAGATCGCAGGGGGGCACGGGCAGGGGCCATTACGGGAGCGCGCAGGAGCAATCACAGAAGCGTGCAGGGGCTGCAAGGTGAGCACAATACTCACCGCTCCTGCTCCTGCCCCTGCTCCGTGACAGCAGCGGCAGCAGCAGCGGTGGCGTGGTACCACTAGTACCAGCCAGTGCTGCACGCTGCAGACATGTTGGGGGAGGGTTCCCAGACCAGCACAGGCCTGGGGAGGGCGGCCACCAGCATATCAAACTGCCCCACTGCACATTGATTGGAGCGATTGCGCGTCATAGCACAATCGCTCCAATCAGTGCTGCAGGGGCTGGGTGCGGCATGTTTGAGATCCACCTATGATCTGCTGTACCTGCTATGGCATCTCATAGCTGGATCTCACAGTATCGCACTATTTCCGGCATTATTTTTACCGAAATCAGTGCGAAAGATGTGGTTGGCGGTTCAGATTTGAACAGCCAATCACATCGATCGTCGATGGGGGGTGGCGATGCCACCCCCCCTGGGGTGAAGCAAAGGTCCCCTGCTGTAAGAAACAGCAGGGGACATCATTTGAAAGCCGTTGCTATGGCCACGGCAATCAAATGAACTTTAGGCAGTAAAATTATGTCCCTGGTCGTTAAGTCACGTTAAAATAGGACGTAATTTTACTGCCCCCGGTCGTGAAGGGGTTAATATACTAGCCTCCAAATAGGTACAACAGGCAAGAGGGATCTATATAACCTGTAACAGTGGGCACATATGGTTTTCCATATAGTACCAGGATAAAATTTAGATTTATGTGTCCTGATTGACAATGCAGTGATTTATATGAGTCTGCATAAGAGTAATTACTTATTTAGGTTTGGACACCATTTTTATATTAAATTATAGCAGTTTTGACTGAAGTGATAATTGCCAGTCTACCTGCTAATCTAATATCTGAACCCAGTTATTTTTAGCTGTGTGGTTCAGATAGGCTTCAAATATAAGTGTGGAATTGGCTATCTACGTTTTAAAGAATTCATTAATAAAGGTTACATTTTATATTACTGTCCACACAGCCAGTGATTTTTACAATTCTAACTCATAGTGAATGGCTGAAGAGATTGGTGAGGGAGTATCTCAAGCTCAATATCAATGCCATCAGGGGTGGGCCAGACCCTTTTGTATTTTGGAATTCAAAAATGTTAGAGTGGCCTGAGCTCACCAGTCATTCCTTGGAGGCTTTGTCATGCCCGCCAGCCAGCATTCTCTCAGAACGTATCTTCAGCGCTGCTTGTGGTGTCCTGATGGATAAGTGCATCCGGCTGTCCCCTGAAAGTGTAAACCACATAACTTTCATCAAGATGAACAAGTCATGGATCTCTAATGACTTTTCCACCCCATTTGCAGACTAAACAATGTTGTACTTTTCAGTGTGCTGCATTGATATTGCGTTATTGCAGTCTGTGACACCTTTGTCGTGGCTTCTGTGGCTTCTGTTGCTACTTCTGCTGATATTACTAACAAGTGACTTGGTGGTGCAACAACCAAGCAGTTTGTCCACCCTTGTTACTTTTACACCTTGGCTTTTTGTTATGTATGAAACACCTACTATTACTACTCCTTTTACTTCCTCCTAAGTCACAACAAGCTTATTTTTTTTTTTTTTTAAATGGATAAAATCCAGGTCTCCTTATGTGTTGCCAGTGGCGCCCCTAAGGCTTCAGTTACTACAGGGTACTGCATCTCTTTTAAGATGTAGTACTCATTCCGGGTAAGAGGAGGTTAATCACTGGTGTTTTTCACTAACACAACATCCAGCCAGTGAGTCAGCTAGTTACATAATTCAGGAAGCTAGCCAGGAATTCCCAGTTGCTGGGACAACCACTAGTGAGTCATCAGAAATGTGGGGGCTACACAGATAGTAGGAACACACAAACAGTTTCACTTCAGAAAAGTCTGAGATTCTGAACAACACGGTCACAGGAGAGGGTGCTTGAGAGCTTCTCCTGTTAGAACCGAGCAGACTGGAAAAGGGCGAGAGCAACCGGTGAAGCTAGTGTGAAAGAGGAGAACATGGTAGCTGAGGTTGAGCCTAACCGTTCCCACAGTGCCAGCGCAGGCAGGGTGCAGAGCCCTGGGGTAGGACATACTCCACGTTGGACTACCAGAATCTGCAGTGGATGGGGATTTCAAGTCCAATCGCTCACCACCCATTTTCCCGGGGCACAGTGACACATAGGATCCGGGGTCAGGATTGTAGCCAGGCCCCACGGCAAGGATCTGCGCCACCTGCATACGGGACAGGACACTTTACAAGAACACTGGGGTCCCCAAGTTGCTTCAAGCTACGGGGATCCACAATTAAGAGCAGAGGAGGAAGGTCTCACACTCCACAGACATCGGTAATTTCTTCTGATTTATCCGGGATCGGCTGGAGCCCATCGAGGTGGAGAGCGGCACTACAAGGGCATCTTGGAAACATGAGTAAAAAGAACTTTGAACTGCAGACCCGGTGTCGTCCATGTCATTGCCGGTGCCGCCGCCCCGCACTTCGGCGCCACCGGCTGTCCTCACCGCCCTCATTTCCCTGGCGTCCGCTCCACCTGTGGGGACTGAAACCATCTTTACTGCTGCTACCATCCACCCCGGAGGACAGTGATAGCAGCGACGGCTAATTACCTGGCCACATACCGCAGGTGGCATCACGACAAACATCCACCTCTTAATCCCCCCTTATTGTACACCTCGAGGCCACAGAACCAGGCAGGGCTAACCGTGACATCCCTGACCCGCAACAGCCCGGCAACAAGTAAAGTTAACCCCTTGTCCCGTGGGCGCTAAGTTACCTGTAGTGGTAGGGGTCTTAGAGCAAGACGCCTACACCTGTCACTCATCCACCTCTTGATTTGAAAGCTGTAAATGCTTGGCCAGACCCTGTGTGGTGCATGACCCATACCTGTCATAGCAATGGAGAGAAGCTATACCAGCTGTATAGAACAACACAAAGGAAGGTGAAACTTTTGGAAATGTGAAGACTTCAAGATGGGTCTCCAACTTGTATCTTGTATGTAATGACAGGCTTCTCAGAGCAAGAGGCCTACTCCTGTCACTCATTCACCCTTAATTTAAAAGCTGTAAATGCTGAACTAGACACTGTGTGGTGCATTGCCAATACCTGACTGCAGAATGAAGACACTATGGGTTCTGTGGGCCATTTGATATCACTGTCCTGCTGTCTGCCTCAATGTTCTATCTTGTCTGTAATCTTTGGGTTCTTAGAGCAAAAGGCCTACTCTTGTCACTCATCCACCTTTTGATTGGAAATCTGTAAATGCTGGGCCAGACTCTGTGTGATGTATGTACCATACCTGGGTGCAGCGCTAAGACACTATAGGTTCTCTGGGCCATTTGATGAAACTGTCCTGCTGTCTGCCTCAAATTTTTAGAAATATGGAGACTCCAAGATGGGTCTCCAAGTTGTATCTTATCTATAATGGTAGGGTTCTCAGAGGAAGAGGCCTACTTATGTAACTCATCCACCTCTTGATTTGAAAGCTGTAAATGTTGGGCCAGACCTTGTGTGGTGCATGGCCCATGCCCGACTGCAGCATTAAGACACTATGGGTACTGTGGTCCAATTGTTGCCACTGTCCTGCTTTCCATCTGCCTCTAATTTTTGGAAATGTGGAAACTCCAAGATGGGACTCCAAGTTGTATATTGTCTGCAATGGCAGGGTTCTCAGAGCAAGAGGCCTACTAATATCACTCATCTACCTCTTGATTTGAAAGCTGTAAATGCTGGGCCAGACCCTGTGTGGTACATGGCCCATATCTAACTGCAACGCCAAGGCACTATGGGTTGCTACTGTCCTGCTGTCTACCTCTAGTGGAGACTCCAAGATAGGTCTCCAAGTGGTATCTTGTCAGTAATGGCAGAGTTCCCAGAGCAAGATGCCTATTGCTATCATTGACCACCTCTTGATTTGAAAGCTGTAAATGCTGGGCCAGAACCTGTGTGGTGCATGGCCCATACCTAACTGCAACGCTAAGACACTATGGGTACTGTGGGCCAATTGATGCTACTTCCTGCCTCTAATTTTTGGAAATGTGGACACTTCAAGATGAGTCTCCAAGTTGTATCTTGTCTGTAATGGCAGGGTTCTCCAATCAAGAGGCCTACTCCTGTCACTCATCCACTTCTTGATTTGAAAGCTGCAAATGGTGGACCAGACCCTGTGTGGTGAATGGCCTATACCTGACTGCAGCACTAAGACACCATGGGTACTATGGGCCAATTAATGCCACCATCCTGCTTGCTATCTGCCTCTAATTTTTGGAAATGTGGAAACTCCAAGATGGGTTTCCAAGTTGTATCTTGTCTGCAATTGCAGGATTCTCCAATCAAGAGGCCTACTCCTGTCACTCACCCACCTCTTGATTTGAAAGCTGTAAATGCTGGGCCAAAACCTGTGTTGTGCATGGCCCATATCTGACTGCAGCGCTAAGACACTACAGGTACTGTGGGCCAATTAATGCCACTATCCAGCTGTCTGCCTCTAATTTTTTTGAAATGTAGAGACTCCAAGATTGGTCTCCAAGTTATATCTTGTCTGTAAGGGTTCTCAGAGCAACAGGCCTACTCTTGTCACTCATCCAATATTTCTTATGTTAATAGTCTAGGAAGTTAATGGCTGTGCCACAAAGGTGTGGCTCCACTATAAGATGGTTTGAGCTGTTTTGACAGTTTTTCAGCCCCCCCTAAAGGTGGTGTCCATGCCTTTTATTTTGCCTCTCATTGAATTCAATAGGTTCGGCTAGGTTTGTCAAACCATTTGGCTACCACAAGGGAGCTTGGCGAATCCGAACTGAAACGAGCCTCTGCCGTTTTGCTCCTCTCTAGTCAGGATGTGCTGCAGAAGACTGGTTGAAGAGGAAAGTTTGCAGAGAAGAGCTTTGGAAGTGAAAAGTTTCCATGGTATTTGCACAAGATTCTGGACAAGATGGAGATGAAAAAAACAGAAACTACTTATTCAGTGAAAATGTCACCGACCAGTGCATCTCAATAAATTAGAATATCATCAAAATGTTAATTTATTTCAGTAATTCTATACAAAAAGAGAAACACATATATTATATAGTCATTACAAACAGAGTGATCTATTTTAAGTGTTTATTTCTGTTAATGTTGATGATTATGGCTTACAGCCAATGAAAACCCAAAAGTCATTATCTCACAAAATTAGAATATTATAGAAGATTTACTGTAAAAATTATTTTAAACTCAGAAATGTTGGCCTACTGAAAAGTATGCACTCAATACTAGTCCGGGGCTCTTTTTGCATGAATTACTGCATCAATGCGGCGTGGTATGAAGGCGATCAGCCTATGGCACTGCTGAGGTGTTATGGGAGCTCTGCTTCCTGGTGTTATGGGAGCCTTCTGCTCATCTGCATTGTTGGGTCTGGTGTCTCTCATCTTCCTATTGAGAATACCCCATAGATTCTCTATGGAGTTTAGGTCAGGCAAGTTTGCTGGCCAATCAAGCACAGTGATACTGTGATTATTAAGACAGGTATTGGTACTTTTGGCAGTGTGGACAGGTGCCAAGTTCTGCAGAAAAATTACATTTCAATCTCCAAAAAGCTTGTCAGCAGAGGGAAGCATGAAGTGCTCTAAAATTTCCTAGTAGACGGCTGTGCTGAGTTTGGTCTTGATAAAACACAATTGACCTACACCAGCAGATGCCATGGCTTCCCAAACCATCATTGATTGATTGTGGAAACTTCACACTAGACCTCAAACAGACTCTGGGATATTGATTTCCAAATGAAATGCAAAATTTACTTTCAGCTGAAAACAGCACCTTAGACCACCGAGTAAGAGGCCAGTTCTTTTTTCCTTGGCCCAGGTAAGACGCTTCTGGCATTGTCTATTGGTTATGAGTGGTTTGACCCAAGGAATTCGACAGTTGTATCCCATGCCCTGGGTACGTCTGTGTGTGGTGGCTCTTGAAGCACTGACTCCAGCAGCAGTCTCCAGTGTTTTCTGGTAATTATTCTAATTTTCTGAGATAATGACTTGGGTTTTTATTGGCTGTGAGCTATAATCAACAACATGAACAAAAATAAACACTTGAAATAGATCACTCTGTAATGACTATATATAATATATGTGTTTCCCTTTTTGTATTGAATTACTGAAATAAATTAACTTTTTCATGATATTCTAATTTATTGAGATGCACTTGTATAAGGTACCTTAATTTAAATTTTGTTTACTTGTTGATGCTCACTACATTTCATCATTACTGTCATTATCGTATGGTCCACAGTCTGATAATGAGTGATAACAACAGCTCCTAACATCTCCTTACTATTGTTAAGGACATACTGGGAGTTGTAGGTTTATTAGATAAAAATGTATATGGGTCTAACTTGATATTACAATTTATTGCTGTATTAAGCTTGGTGGTATATTCATGGGCTTATGGTGATTCACGAGCTGCGCCTATGCTCTGGAACACACTACCAAGAGAAATCCGATTAATTCCCAACATCCACACCTTTAAGCGGGCCCTAAAAACGCATTTCTTTAGACTAGCCTATCAACTCACTGCCCTGATCTAATCTAGTCCCTTTCTGCCCTTCAAAAAAATTTACTTCCAGTTCTCGTCCCCTGTACCTGTATAAATTCTTACCGACGGGTTCATGCAGCTGCTTTTGAATACCCTATTAAATCGATGGCTGGACCATATATGACAAGCTTTTCTCCCCCCATTCACCTTTTGTGTCTCCCCTATTTCCTCATAGACTGTAAGCTTACAAGCAGGGCCCTCACTCCTCTTGGTATCTTAATTTTGTTATTTTGTATTGTCTCAGATTGTCTGTACATGTCCCCTCTTAATTGTAAAGCGCTGCAGAATATGTTGGCGCTATAGAAATAAAACTTATTATTATAATTATTCTAAGGAAGTATTGCTGTACTGATCATGGTACTGGTGTTTTATTAATGTTTTGATAATGGTTCTTGTGATGTATTTATTTGCTGATGGAGATTCTTGTGATGCATTAATGTACTGGTGGTGGTTCTGGTGATGCATTTAAGAAGTGATGATGGTTCTGGTGCTGTTTTTATCGATTGTTGGTGGCTCTGGTGATGTATTCATGTACTGATGTTGATTTTGGTTTTGTATTCATGTAATGTTGATTGTTCTGGTGATAAATACAGCACCACAACCCTCATCACTACGTGAATGCATCACCAGAGCCATTAATCTTACATGAATAAATTAAATCACCAGATGGCTAAAAAAACATAAGTATCCTTTTATATTGAGGTCTTTATAGTTTCCATTGGGGTATAAATGCTGCGCACATTAACTGAAATAAAAGGGCCCACATGATAGTAAAATAATATTAATTTCCATGATTGTTCTTGGATTTGACATTTAACCCCTTATTGACCTCGAGCCTCAACATTATGTTCTAAGCCATTTAGTTGTAATCACCTGCGGCAGCTGCGAGCAGCCGCCAGTAATCCTTGCACGTCAGTTGATTTGAACAGGTGATATGTGTGCCTCACAGGCACGGGTGGATCCACGAACCACTTGCGCATGTTAACCTCTTAAATTGCACTGTCAAAATAAAATAGAGCGATTTAGATGCGTCGGGGCTGTGAAATGATCACTGTGAGCCGATGGTTGCAATGGTAGCACAGGGTCATGTGATGGCTCCTATAGCTCACATGACTCACTTCCTGTTTCACCAAGCCGAGTGCTGCCTGTAACAAGAGGTGAATATTTCTGGTGATCAAAGCTATGTAGCTGTGATGAACAGAAATGAATGAGCGATCAGACTGCTGATCCTTATAGTGCCCTAAGGGAAGTAGTAAAATAAAAAAAAAGTAAAAAAATGTAAAAAAAATGTAAAAAAAAATAAAAAACCTAAAAGTTCAAATCAACCCATTCACCCCTTTGAAAATTAGAGGGTTAAAAAAATAAAAAAAATACACACATTTGGTATTGCCATATTCAGAAATGGCCAATCTATTAAAATATAAAATCAATTATTATTATATTATTATTAATTATTATTATTATTATATTATTATTATTATTAATTAATCTGATCAGTAAATAGTGTAGCAGCAAAAAATTCCAAACACCAAGATTAAGTTTTTGGGTCCCTGGAAATTTTGCGCAAAATGCAATAACAGGCGATCATAACGTAGTATCTGAGCAAAATTGATACCATTAAAAACATCAGCTTGAGATGCAAAAGATAAGCCATCATTAAGCCATAGATCTCTAAAAATGAGAACGCTATGGGTCACGGAAAATGAGGCAAAATTGCGCCACTTTCTTTGGACAAATTTCTGCATTTGTTTTAACCCCGTACATAAAAGTAAAGCTGTACATGTTTGTTGTCTACGAACTCTTACTTACCTGAGGCATCACACTGATATATGAGTTTTACCATATAGTGAACACAGTGAATAAAATATCCCAAAAACAATCATTCAATCACACTTCTTTTGTAATTTTTCCACACTTGGAATTTTTTTGCAGTTTTTCAGTACACTATATGGTAAAACTTATGGTTTAATTTAAAAGTACAACTAGTCCCACAAAAAACAAGCCTCATGGAAAGATTGACGGAAAAATAAAAAAGTTACAGCTTTTGTAAGGGGAGAAACCCCCCCAGAAAAAGCGGAAAATCGGCCTGGGTGAAGGGGTTAAATATAAGATGTCAGGGATGAATATCACTATTTTTCCCTGCTATCGTGTAAATCGTCTGCAAGCAATTAATTATTCCATATCTATGAAAACACATTCCCTGTTAAGCCTTACCTCTAAAGTACACCTTTTTGTTTACTTTTTCTGGCTATTTTTTGGTGAAACAGGTAACAATTCTAGTGGATGTGGTCGTTGAAGTTTGTTATCTGACCCACTGGAGGACGAGGAAGGGTGCATCTGGGGTCTTGGTATCTTAGTCTCTGACTTATTCCATTACATAGGGGCTGAGAGTAGAGTTGAGCGATATTCGAGTCAAATGGTTCGAGTGATTTTGGCCGGTGTTCGAGTCATTCGACCAACTCGAACGATTTGCTTCAAGTTCGGCAGTTCGAGTTACCGTTCGATAACGGTTCGATCACCAAAAGGGTGGCTTTTCACAGTAAGGCTATGTGCGCACGTTGTGTATTTGCATGCGTCCTGCATCCCCAGCACAATCCCTCTCTCTTTTCTACTCACTGATCATGGGCGCGAGGCTGCACGGCTGTCACAAAGCTCCGGCGGCTTTTCCTCTTTTGAAAATGGCTGCCGCTTCATTATTCAATCAGGTATTCCCTGCTTTCCCTACCCACCGGTGCCCATGATTAGTTGCAGTCAGACATGCCCCCATGATGAGTGACAGCTGTCTCACTGCAACTAATCACAGCCGCCAGTGGGCGGGTCTATATCGTGCAGTAAAATAAATAAATAAATAATAATAATAAAAAAAAACTGCAGTTCCCCCGAATTTTGATACCAGCCAGGATAAAGCCACATGGCTGGAGGCTGGTATTGTCAGGATGGGGAGCGCCACTTTATGGGGAGCCCACCACCCTAACAATATCAGCAGGAAGCCGCCCGTAATTGCCGCATCCATTAGATGTGACAGTCCCGGGACTCTACCCAACTCATCTCGAATTGCCCTGGTGTGGTGGCAATCAGGGTAACAACGGGGTTAATCATGACAGGCGTCTCCCAGAGATACCTTCCATCATTAACCTGTAAGTGAAAGTAAATAAACACATACGCCCGAAAAAAATCCTTTATTTGGAATAAAGGACAAAAAAACACCCTCTTTCACCATTTTATTAAATCCCCAAATACCCCTCCAGGTCCGACGTAATTCACAGAGGTCCCGCGACGCATCCAGCTCTGCTACATGAAGCTGACAAGAGCGGCAGTAGAACACGAGTGCTCTGTGTCAGATCCACGGAGCAATGAAGTGAGCCGCGCTGTCAGCGGGGATGTCACTGAGGTATTGCCTGCG